>NW_020953451.1:0-1680 GCF_900497805.2 Vombatus ursinus | reverse complement strand
GAGAATTGAATTAAGGAGTTTGCAAAATAAAATGCTATGTACGATCTGAAGGGCAAGGTCATTACCAAAATACCAATGCATGTATGAATCAGGAAAAGAGAGAAGAGAGGACAACGGTTACAAATAAAAAATAATTAAGAGAGGCAGGAACACCACTGAAGTATAAAAAGAGAGTATCCAGGAGAGACCGAGCAACAGTTATAAACTGCAGAGATATTTAAGTGGAAAACAAAAAGTACTGGAAAGAGATTGATTTTGAGAGAACAAATTAGAAATTATTCAGAGAAAGAGTGAGTGAGATCAAATGGCCTAAAATTCTACAGGAAAAGTCAACCCAAGAGGATTAGAAGCTCTAAAACAGGGTTCTCACCTAGAGTACATAAATTTGGGCTTTTAAAAATATTTTGCTAGTTGTATTTCAATATGATTGGTTTCCTTTTGTATTGTATTTTATACATCTTAAAATATTATGAACTCTAACTCTAAAGAATGAAATTCTGAAAACACGAAGTGAAAAAATTCTGATCAGTAGGAAGAGGGAGTTGTCTAAGGAGACTAATGTGAATGTATTTAGACTTTTAAAAAACATATATGGAAGACAGGCGCAACAGGAACCAAGGATGAAATCAAAGGTATAGCATGAGGAATGAAAGGGGATTTTTAACCATGAGGAGGAAATGAAGATTCTCATAGAACACATACTCAATTGCTTGCATTAGATAAGGGATGAAAAGAAGGTAGAACTATTAATCATCTATGTTCCTTCTTCATTCTCTGCCAAGTAAAATGATCTTTGGACTGGAAAGGATTGAATGACCTTGGATACTACGAGGTTGAAGCCAAACTCAGTCAAAAACTCCCCATACTCCTCCAAAAGCCTGGGATTCAGGAACTCCTAATATTTGGCTCCATGTTTCCCTTCTTCATAGCCGCTATTTCTCAGGCTAAAAGATTACACCACAGCCTCACCACCACTCATAACTGTAATTGAAGGCTCAAGAGCTCTCCTCTCAGACCACAGGGTTGAAAACATATGCAACGGCAACATGCCTCTGACTCAGACCATGATTGTCCGTCACGGGGAAGGGAAACTAGAAACCTGCACTAGTTTTCCACCCCCAATTCACTGCTATGTTCTGATTACATTCAGCTCTTTCACATCTGAGACACTACAAAGAAGACTCCTTTTATAGGCTCATATAAACAATGCACAGCAGTAAAGAGCAAAGCAAATAAGATGTATGGATTATGATTAGAGAAAAATACCTTATTGGTTTAAAAAAAGTATTATATGAACAAAGGTTGGCATAGAGTGCTGGACTTGTAGTCAAGAATACCTGAGTCTGAATACTGCCTAAAGCATTTACTAGCTGCATGATCCTGGGCAAGCCACCAAACCTCTCTAAGTCTCAGTTTTTTCATCTGTAAAATGAGGGAGTAGTGCTAGATGGCTTTTAAGGTCCAGCTCTAAATTTGTAATCCTTTCTCATAATTAATACAGAAAAAAGCTAAAGAAGAAAATAAAAATAACCATTTTGCAGGTGGAAAGAGAAAAAAAGAGGAAAGAAAGAGAGAGAAAGAGAGGGATAGAGGGAGGGAGGAAGGAATAAAGAAAGAGAGATGGGAGAAAAAATGATGGTCTGTGAAAAATAATTTAAAGACTATAGTGAGCATAATGAC
>NW_020953450.1:0-2017 GCF_900497805.2 Vombatus ursinus | reverse complement strand
TTAAGGAGTTTGCAAAATAAAATGCTATGTACGATCTTATCTTACTAAGGGTAATTTGAAGAGGGTGAGAGCAAGTAAGAACTTGGAAAAGAAATGTGATCAAGGACATGAGTGGAAGGTTTGGCCTTGGGAAAGAGAAGCACCTCTTTTTCGTTAGAGGTTAGGGCCAAGGCAGTGAGGATAGATGAAGACCTAGAGGAGTTTTGATTACAGAGAAGAAAAGGAGATCATGATGGATGATCTCAATTATGTCATCTGCTAAGAAAGGAGAAGGGTGGCACAGAGGACTTAAGAACAGAAGAGTGTTCCTCTTCTCCCTGACCTTCCTCAAGTTTGCCACCCAAGGTTCTGGAGGTCTTCCTCACTTTCTTCTAACATCACAAGATAAGGCAAGGTCATTACCAAAATACCAATGCATGTATGAATCAGGAAAAGAGAGAAGAGAGGACAACGGTTACAAATAAAAAATAATTAAGAGAGGCAGGAACACCACTGAAGTATAAAAAGAAAGTATCCAGGAGAGACCGAGCAACAGTTATAAACTGCAGAGATATTTAAGTGGAAAACAAAAAGTACTGGAAAGAGATTGATTTTGAGAGAACAAATTAGAAATTATTCAGAGAAAGAGTGAGTGAGATCAAATGGCCTAAAATTCTACAGGAAAAGTCAACCCAAGAGGATTAGAAGCTCTAAAACAGGGGTTCTCACCTAGAGTACATAAATTTGGGCTTTTAAAAATATTTTGCTAGTTGTATTTCAATATGATTGGTTTCCTTTTGTATTGTATTTTATACATCTTAAAATATTATGAACTCTAACTCTAAAGAATGAAATTCTGAAAACACGAAGTGAAAAAATTCTGATCAGTAGGAAGAGGGAGTTGTCTAAGGAGACTAATGTGAATGTATTTAGACTTTTAAAAAACATATATGGAAGACAGGCGCAACAGGAACCAAGGATGAAGACAAAGGTATAGCATGAGGAATGAAAGGGGTTTTTTAACCATGAGGAGGAAATGAAGATTCTCATAGAACACATACTCAATTGCTTGCATTAGATAAGGGATGAAAAGAAGGTAGAACTATTAATCATCTATGTTCCTTCTTCATTCTCTGCCAAGTAAAATGATCTTTGGACTGGAAAGGATTGAATGACCTTGGATACTACGAGGTCGAAGCCAAACTCAGTCAAAAACTCCCCATACTCCTCCAAAAGCCTGGGATTCAGGAACTCCTAATATTTGGCTCCATGTTTCCCTTCTTCATAGCCGCTATTTCTCAGGCTAAAAGATTACACCACAGCCTCACCACCACTCATAACTGTAATTGAAGGCTCAAGAGCTCTCCTCTCAGACCACAGGGTTGAAAACATATGCAACGGCAACATGCCTCTGACTCAGACCATGATTGTCCGTCACGGGGAAGGGAAACTAGAAACCTGCACTAGTTTTCCACCCCCAATTCACTGTTATGTTCTGATTACATTCAGCTCTTTCACATCTAAGACACTGCAAAGAAGACTCCTTTTATAGGCTCATATAAACAATGCACAGCAGTAAAGAGCAAAGCAAATAAGATGTATGGATTATGATTAGAGAAAAATACCTTATTGGTTTAAAAAAAGTATTATATGAACAAAGGCTGGCATAGAGTGCTGGACTTGTAGTCAAGAATACCTGAGTCTGAATACTGCCTAAAGCATTTACTAGCTGCATGATCCTGGGCAAGCCACCAAACCTCTATAAGTCTCAGTTTTTTCATCTGTAAAATGAGGGAGTAGTGCTAGATGGCTTTTAAGGTCCAGCTCTAAATTTGTAATCCTTTCTCATAATTAATACAGAAAAAAGCTAAAGAAGAAAATAAAAATAACCATTTTGCAGGTGGAAAGAGAAAAAAAGAGGAAAGAAAGAGAGAGAAAGAGAGGGATAGAGGGAGGGAGGAAGGAATAAAGAAAGAGAGATGGGAGAAAAGTGATGGTCTGTGAAAAATAATTTAAAGACTATAGTGAGCATAATGAC
>NW_020953449.1:0-1680 GCF_900497805.2 Vombatus ursinus | reverse complement strand
GAGAATTGAATTAAGGAGTTTGCAAAATAAAATGCTATGTACGATCTGAAGGGCAAGGTCATTACCAAAATACCAATGCATGTATGAATCAGGAAAAGAGAGAAGAGAGGACAACGGTTACAAATAAAAAATAATTAAGAGAGGCAGGAACACCACTGAAGTATAAAAAGAGAGTATCCAGGAGAGACCGAGCAACAGTTATAAACTGCAGAGATATTTAAGTGGAAAACAAAAAGTACTGGAAAGAGATTGATTTTGAGAGAACAAATTAGAAATTATTCAGAGAAAGAGTGAGTGAGATCAAATGGCCTAAAATTCTACAGGAAAAGTCAACCCAAGAGGATTAGAAGCTCTAAAACAGGGTTCTCACCTAGAGTACATAAATTTGGGCTTTTAAAAATATTTTGCTAGTTGTATTTCAATATGATTGGTTTCCTTTTGTATTGTATTTTATACATCTTAAAATATTATGAACTCTAACTCTAAAGAATGAAATTCTGAAAACACGAAGTGAAAAAATTCTGATCAGTAGGAAGAGGGAGTTGTCTAAGGAGACTAATGTGAATGTATTTAGACTTTTAAAAAACATATATGGAAGACAGGCGCAACAGGAACCAAGGATGAAATCAAAGGTATAGCATGAGGAATGAAAGGGGATTTTTAACCATGAGGAGGAAATGAAGATTCTCATAGAACACATACTCAATTGCTTGCATTAGATAAGGGATGAAAAGAAGGTAGAACTATTAATCATCTATGTTCCTTCTTCATTCTCTGCCAAGTAAAATGATCTTTGGACTGGAAAGGATTGAATGACCTTGGATACTACGAGGTTGAAGCCAAACTCAGTCAAAAACTCCCCATACTCCTCCAAAAGCCTGGGATTCAGGAACTCCTAATATTTGGCTCCATGTTTCCCTTCTTCATAGCCGCTATTTCTCAGGCTAAAAGATTACACCACAGCCTCACCACCACTCATAACTGTAATTGAAGGCTCAAGAGCTCTCCTCTCAGACCACAGGGTTGAAAACATATGCAACGGCAACATGCCTCTGACTCAGACCATGATTGTCCGTCACGGGGAAGGGAAACTAGAAACCTGCACTAGTTTTCCACCCCCAATTCACTGCTATGTTCTGATTACATTCAGCTCTTTCACATCTGAGACACTACAAAGAAGACTCCTTTTATAGGCTCATATAAACAATGCACAGCAGTAAAGAGCAAAGCAAATAAGATGTATGGATTATGATTAGAGAAAAATACCTTATTGGTTTAAAAAAAGTATTATATGAACAAAGGTTGGCATAGAGTGCTGGACTTGTAGTCAAGAATACCTGAGTCTGAATACTGCCTAAAGCATTTACTAGCTGCATGATCCTGGGCAAGCCACCAAACCTCTCTAAGTCTCAGTTTTTTCATCTGTAAAATGAGGGAGTAGTGCTAGATGGCTTTTAAGGTCCAGCTCTAAATTTGTAATCCTTTCTCATAATTAATACAGAAAAAAGCTAAAGAAGAAAATAAAAATAACCATTTTGCAGGTGGAAAGAGAAAAAAAGAGGAAAGAAAGAGAGAGAAAGAGAGGGATAGAGGGAGGGAGGAAGGAATAAAGAAAGAGAGATGGGAGAAAAAATGATGGTCTGTGAAAAATAATTTAAAGACTATAGTGAGCATAATGAC
>NW_020953448.1:0-2017 GCF_900497805.2 Vombatus ursinus | reverse complement strand
TTAAGGAGTTTGCAAAATAAAATGCTATGTACGATCTTATCTTACTAAGGGTAATTTGAAGAGGGTGAGAGCAAGTAAGAACTTGGAAAAGAAATGTGATCAAGGACATGAGTGGAAGGTTTGGCCTTGGGAAAGAGAAGCACCTCTTTTTCGTTAGAGGTTAGGGCCAAGGCAGTGAGGATAGATGAAGACCTAGAGGAGTTTTGATTACAGAGAAGAAAAGGAGATCATGATGGATGATCTCAATTATGTCATCTGCTAAGAAAGGAGAAGGGTGGCACAGAGGACTTAAGAACAGAAGAGTGTTCCTCTTCTCCCTGACCTTCCTCAAGTTTGCCACCCAAGGTTCTGGAGGTCTTCCTCACTTTCTTCTAACATCACAAGATAAGGCAAGGTCATTACCAAAATACCAATGCATGTATGAATCAGGAAAAGAGAGAAGAGAGGACAACGGTTACAAATAAAAAATAATTAAGAGAGGCAGGAACACCACTGAAGTATAAAAAGAAAGTATCCAGGAGAGACCGAGCAACAGTTATAAACTGCAGAGATATTTAAGTGGAAAACAAAAAGTACTGGAAAGAGATTGATTTTGAGAGAACAAATTAGAAATTATTCAGAGAAAGAGTGAGTGAGATCAAATGGCCTAAAATTCTACAGGAAAAGTCAACCCAAGAGGATTAGAAGCTCTAAAACAGGGGTTCTCACCTAGAGTACATAAATTTGGGCTTTTAAAAATATTTTGCTAGTTGTATTTCAATATGATTGGTTTCCTTTTGTATTGTATTTTATACATCTTAAAATATTATGAACTCTAACTCTAAAGAATGAAATTCTGAAAACACGAAGTGAAAAAATTCTGATCAGTAGGAAGAGGGAGTTGTCTAAGGAGACTAATGTGAATGTATTTAGACTTTTAAAAAACATATATGGAAGACAGGCGCAACAGGAACCAAGGATGAAGACAAAGGTATAGCATGAGGAATGAAAGGGGTTTTTTAACCATGAGGAGGAAATGAAGATTCTCATAGAACACATACTCAATTGCTTGCATTAGATAAGGGATGAAAAGAAGGTAGAACTATTAATCATCTATGTTCCTTCTTCATTCTCTGCCAAGTAAAATGATCTTTGGACTGGAAAGGATTGAATGACCTTGGATACTACGAGGTCGAAGCCAAACTCAGTCAAAAACTCCCCATACTCCTCCAAAAGCCTGGGATTCAGGAACTCCTAATATTTGGCTCCATGTTTCCCTTCTTCATAGCCGCTATTTCTCAGGCTAAAAGATTACACCACAGCCTCACCACCACTCATAACTGTAATTGAAGGCTCAAGAGCTCTCCTCTCAGACCACAGGGTTGAAAACATATGCAACGGCAACATGCCTCTGACTCAGACCATGATTGTCCGTCACGGGGAAGGGAAACTAGAAACCTGCACTAGTTTTCCACCCCCAATTCACTGTTATGTTCTGATTACATTCAGCTCTTTCACATCTAAGACACTGCAAAGAAGACTCCTTTTATAGGCTCATATAAACAATGCACAGCAGTAAAGAGCAAAGCAAATAAGATGTATGGATTATGATTAGAGAAAAATACCTTATTGGTTTAAAAAAAGTATTATATGAACAAAGGCTGGCATAGAGTGCTGGACTTGTAGTCAAGAATACCTGAGTCTGAATACTGCCTAAAGCATTTACTAGCTGCATGATCCTGGGCAAGCCACCAAACCTCTATAAGTCTCAGTTTTTTCATCTGTAAAATGAGGGAGTAGTGCTAGATGGCTTTTAAGGTCCAGCTCTAAATTTGTAATCCTTTCTCATAATTAATACAGAAAAAAGCTAAAGAAGAAAATAAAAATAACCATTTTGCAGGTGGAAAGAGAAAAAAAGAGGAAAGAAAGAGAGAGAAAGAGAGGGATAGAGGGAGGGAGGAAGGAATAAAGAAAGAGAGATGGGAGAAAAGTGATGGTCTGTGAAAAATAATTTAAAGACTATAGTGAGCATAATGAC
>NW_020953447.1:0-4415 GCF_900497805.2 Vombatus ursinus | reverse complement strand
TTTTTCCCAGCCTGGAGCTCTATCTACTGTTCCTCTATCTACTGTTCCTCTATCTACTGTTCTAGCTGTAAAGAGTCAAGGAGAACTCTGAGGCTGTGAATTTGATTAATAATGGCATCCACAACAGGAATGGGGAAGTTTGGAAGGTGGGTAGGTTTGGCATAAAAAATGATAACTCCCAGTCATCATCACTTCCTTTCCTAAAAGCATATGATCTACTCAATTAACAATTTATATCAGAATTTTGCTGTGATCAACATAAAGCTCACTAGTCTCTATATCTTTTCCTTTCAAAAACTACTCCTTTCCACTGTCCTGTCTTCTGGCACCTCTCCTATTTCCCATGATTCCTCAAAGATAGGGATTCTTTGAGAAACCTCTGATAGATGGTTCAACAATAATACCTCCAATCTTTTTCGGTACCCTGTAGTATAATTCATACAAGTCAAGAGATCTGAAACTTAATTAGAGTCAAGAAGCAGACACTCACTACTTCCTTGCCTACCTTTGGCTCTAAAACTTGTTTTGTTCTACCCTTTCTAGGCTGAAGATTATTCTCCTTGACAGAAAAAGAAGCAAAATAGCATTTATTTAGTTCCTCTTTCTGTAACGTCAAACCCACCCAACAGGCCTATCCTTTCTTCTTCCTCTTCTTACTCTAAAAATAGCTACAAAAGTCTTTTTTGTTTTGTTTTGTTTTTCACCATCCTCAGTTCATTCTGGACTTTATCTTTCTTGACACTAGTCTTAAAGGTTTATGAGAACATTACTTATGGAGCTGGAAGGGGCTTCAAGGGGTATATAATTTGTTGGCTTATAATATCTACAGACTGTGCTCTCTCTTCCCATAAAAAATTATCATAAACCATTCATCATTTGCAACTAAAATTAATGAATGTTTAATTCATTAATTTGAATTAATGAAATTTTGGTTACTTCTAAAGAAAGTGTAATCATTAAGAAGAAAGAAACTGAGAAGACTGAAGAAAGAGATTATTGTTGTTATTATTATTGTCATTATAGTTAACGGTCCTCATCTCCTTAATTGGGATCCAAGTAAAAAGGAATGGATACTGAGTATAAAGACTGATTATTTGGGTAGAACCTGGGAAGAAAATGTAATCCAATTTTCCTTTCTTGATAGCAGTGATATTGTTGTATAAAATATCCCTAACATTATAATGACTGTGGTATAGAAAAGGTGCTACCACATAGTTTCCTGGTAGACTCATGCATATTTCCCTATTTCTTTCTAAAAAATAACCACCATATTTTCCTCCCTTTCTTCTTTTCATGTCTGAATGAGAGGGCAGCTTTTTTTTCATCCGTACTAACATAATCACCATCCTTCTAAATTTAAGATGAGAAATTACATTTTAGAATTAATTTAATTAATTAAAACAAAACTAGCAATCCCACTAAATTCCTACTCTGATGTTTCATCATGGTAAGGATGCCACCCTGGCTTCTCAAAGGGAAAACAAGTTCCGACAGACCCCACAAAGCTGGGAAGATTTCCAACATAAGCCTCTTACCAGACTAAGTGTCTACCATCCATGAACTAGCTTCACTAATTGGGGAGAGGCTCATCACCAGCATACTGGGCAGCAGGTGATAATTTTATTCTTTTTCCACAGCAACTCATGAAGATAATGTAATAACTATTACCCACTTCACCTGATAACTACTACCCACTTCTATGTTTCATGCAAGAACAAAAGAGAGTGCTAACAGGAATCTACAAAGCATTACTAAGGATTATGAAATCTTGAGTAAGACTTCAAGTTCAGGATGGCACTTAGGAAGCCCTTAGGAACATGGGTAGTGTTTTCATTAGTGTTTGCTGATCAAGAGCTTCAGATGAGAAAGGCAGATTTGAGAAATTAACAGCTGGTTAAGAAGATTGTATCTGAGAATAGGGTTTGGATTTCTGACCCATGGCTTAAAGTATAGGACTGATGAGTTCTTGGCCTAGGTTGAAGTGTGCCTAACAAATCACAAAGTATAAAAGCATAAAAAAAAAATGATTTTACATCAAAGTGTAAAGCCATAGTTGATTGAATGAATGAAAAAAGCATTTATCACGTGCCCATTTGCCAGGCACTATGCTGAATATTGGGGATACAAATGCAAAAGTGAAGCATGCCCTATTATCTAGAAGCCTACATTCTAATGAAGGAAACAAAACATTTAAGGGAGTGGTGGCCAAGAAAGGAATTTTGGTCTGGGACGTCACAGGAATGGTGAACAGAGCTATAACTATTTTACCTTTACCAGAAACAATGGTAGTATTAATTTGAAACTGTTTCCAAAAGAAGAAGTGGTAGGAAAGTACGGGAGGCTTATCAATGTGTGCGGTAGAAGGGAAGATGGTAAGATGCCAGATGTGGATGAATGAATAGATGGATACGTGGATGATTGGATGAATGGATGGATTGATAGGATGTAAAGCATGACCGGAAGCCAGCTAGATATAGGGGATTAGGTAACTGCATTCATTCACTATATCCAAATCCCTGTCATCCCTTGGGCACAACTAAAGGCTAATGAAGCACACTGAAGCTAAGCCAGAATGCACCACTTTTATAGAGATGTGAAGGATTTCCAGTCTATCAATGGAGGTAGTATTTATACAGATGACAGATATCTGGAAGTAGCAAAGGGGTATATCTCAGCCAAAACTAGCAATAATTATTGATAAATGTGGAATTAATATTTTTTCTTACAACATTTGGGATCCCTCATAAATTGATTTTTTTTTTCAACAAAGCTGAGATAGGCCACCTTCTTACCTTTCTCTGTAAGCTATGGGCCATGGTCTTGTTTTCAATAACTGCATTGCTCTCAAGACGGACCAGCTGCTCTGCACGAGCTATAACTGCATCCAACCGCATGTCAAAGCCAAGTTCAGCAGCCATCTGGTCTAGCTTCATCTTCTCTGAAAGCTGATCTACAAATTTAAGATACTGAGCCCCAAAACAAAAATGAAATTGATATAGAAAACACAGTTAACAAGGGAATTTGTCAGCCTTTCTTCTTTCTCTCAAGCAGAGAAAAGTTACTTTTCAATGCTTGGACTAAGCAGAACATTCTAATATTAATATTTTCAACAAGAAATGAACAGGATGGAAACATAATAAATATATATGTTATTTTAAAAGCTGAGACAGCTACAGTAAATATATATTTGCAGTTATTCTTTTAGTAATATCAGAGTAGACCAACTATGTAATAAGAATGGGAAAAACATATGAACAGTCAAGTGCACACATATGTGTTGTTATATCATATGTACACATACATGATATAAATACATACACAATATACAGAGGGGGGAGAGAAAGGGAAGGAGGGAAAACGAGAGAGAGAGGAGAGGGAAAGAGGGAAAGGAGGGAGAGAGACAGACTGAGAAGGAAAAACAGAAAACAGACAGAGGGACAGAGGCAGAAACAGTGACAGACTGAGATACCAGCTAGAGGGACAGAGTTGGAGTCAAGGAGACCTGGAGCTCAAATCCAGCCACTAGCCATGTAATCAGGACAACTCATTTAGCCTTTCATTGTCCTCAGGCAATTCTAGTCTCTAAAACCACAAGTTACAAAGAGGTAGCCAATTTGCATCAACTGAAGAGTCTTGAGGGAGTTTCCAAATGGGAATTCCTTATACCATGAAATAATAGATCTGGACCAAATGTATGTACACATATGTAAAACAGAGCCAATAGTCTTTAAGTGAAGGCACCAGTGACATTGATTTTAATGTATGGATTTTGTGATAGTGATTTCAGTCACTTTAGTGCCTTTTTACACTTATTTCTAGGTCTTGGTTATTCTAGAAATGTGCTGTAACTGGAAGGAAGCCTCACCCCTAGATAAGTGGGGCATTACTGTATAAACTACTTTGTTTACAGGTTGGATCATCAGATCCAACACATGGCTCAGAAGATCAATAGACATTAGAACTTGGACAGGACATTGGTAGTCATCTAGTTGCCAGTATAGATAATGACTATGACAATGTATATGGAAAGTCCAGCGACAAATGAAAATAAATGCTATGAAATTATGATGACTAAGTGCAGCGCCAAAGAAAGGATATGAGAAGCCACCGCCTTTCCTCTTTGCAGAAGTAGGGGTTCTGGGGTTATGAAACATTATGGGTAAATGTCACAGTTTTTCAATATGTTGGTTAATTTTGCTGAATTAGATTTTTTTTCCTCTCTTTTATTCTTTGTTATAAGAAGGACTCTCCGAGAACAGGAGGGAAGAAGGATAAATTGGAAAATGTAGGTGATGTTAGAAAAAGATGTCAAAAAATTATTTTAAAAATAAATAATAGGCAGCATGGAATAACAGAGGTGAAATATATCTGCTAATAAAAAAGAAAGAAAGAAAGAAAGAAAGAAAGGAAGGAAG
>NW_020953446.1:0-4395 GCF_900497805.2 Vombatus ursinus | reverse complement strand
TTTTTCCCAGCCTGGAGCTCTATCTACTGTTCCTCTATCTACTGTTCTAGCTGTAAAGAGTCAAGGAGAACTCTGAGGCTGTGAATTTGATTAATAATGGCATCCACAACAGGAATGGGGAAGTTTGGAAGGTGGGTAGGTTTGGCATAAAAAATGATAACTCCCAGTCATCATCACTTCCTTTCCTAAAAGCATATGATCTACTCAATTAACAATTTATATCAGAATTTTGCTGTGATCAACATAAAGCTCACTAGTCTCTATATCTTTTCCTTTCAAAAACTACTCCTTTCCACTGTCCTGTCTTCTGGCACCTCTCCTATTTCCCATGATTCCTCAAAGATAGGGATTCTTTGAGAAACCTCTGATAGATGGTTCAACAATAATACCTCCAATCTTTTTCGGTACCCTGTAGTATAATTCATACAAGTCAAGAGATCTGAAACTTAATTAGAGTCAAGAAGCAGACACTCACTACTTCCTTGCCTACCTTTGGCTCTAAAACTTGTTTTGTTCTACCCTTTCTAGGCTGAAGATTATTCTCCTTGACAGAAAAAGAAGCAAAATAGCATTTATTTAGTTCCTCTTTCTGTAACGTCAAACCCACCCAACAGGCCTATCCTTTCTTCTTCCTCTTCTTACTCTAAAAATAGCTACAAAAGTCTTTTTTGTTTTGTTTTTCACCATCCTCAGTTCATTCTGGACTTTATCTTTCTTGACACTAGTCTTAAAGGTTTATGAGAACATTACTTATGGAGCTGGAAGGGGCTTCAAGGGGTATATAATTTGTTGGCTTATAATATCTACAGACTGTGCTCTCTCTTCCCATAAAAAATTATCATAAACCATTCATCATTTGCAACTAAAATTAATGAATGTTTAATTCATTAATTTGAATTAATGAAATTTTGGTTACTTCTAAAGAAAGTGTAATCATTAAGAAGAAAGAAACTGAGAAGACTGAAGAAAGAGATTATTGTTGTTATTATTATTGTCATTATAGTTAACGGTCCTCATCTCCTTAATTGGGATCCAAGTAAAAAGGAATGGATACTGAGTATAAAGACTGATTATTTGGGTAGAACCTGGGAAGAAAATGTAATCCAATTTTCCTTTCTTGATAGCAGTGATATTGTTGTATAAAATATCCCTAACATTATAATGACTGTGGTATAGAAAAGGTGCTACCACATAGTTTCCTGGTAGACTCATGCATATTTCCCTATTTCTTTCTAAAAAATAACCACCATATTTTCCTCCCTTTCTTCTTTTCATGTCTGAATGAGAGGGCAGCTTTTTTTTCATCCGTACTAACATAATCACCATCCTTCTAAATTTAAGATGAGAAATTACATTTTAGAATTAATTTAATTAATTAAAACAAAACTAGCAATCCCACTAAATTCCTACTCTGATGTTTCATCATGGTAAGGATGCCACCCTGGCTTCTCAAAGGGAAAACAAGTTCCGACAGACCCCACAAAGCTGGGAAGATTTCCAACATAAGCCTCTTACCAGACTAAGTGTCTACCATCCATGAACTAGCTTCACTAATTGGGGAGAGGCTCATCACCAGCATACTGGGCAGCAGGTGATAATTTTATTCTTTTTCCACAGCAACTCATGAAGATAATGTAATAACTATTACCCACTTCACCTGATAACTACTACCCACTTCTATGTTTCATGCAAGAACAAAAGAGAGTGCTAACAGGAATCTACAAAGCATTACTAAGGATTATGAAATCTTGAGTAAGACTTCAAGTTCAGGATGGCACTTAGGAAGCCCTTAGGAACATGGGTAGTGTTTTCATTAGTGTTTGCTGATCAAGAGCTTCAGATGAGAAAGGCAGATTTGAGAAATTAACAGCTGGTTAAGAAGATTGTATCTGAGAATAGGGTTTGGATTTCTGACCCATGGCTTAAAGTATAGGACTGATGAGTTCTTGGCCTAGGTTGAAGTGTGCCTAACAAATCACAAAGTATAAAAGCATAAAAAAAAAATGATTTTACATCAAAGTGTAAAGCCATAGTTGATTGAATGAATGAAAAAAGCATTTATCACGTGCCCATTTGCCAGGCACTATGCTGAATATTGGGGATACAAATGCAAAAGTGAAGCATGCCCTATTATCTAGAAGCCTACATTCTAATGAAGGAAACAAAACATTTAAGGGAGTGGTGGCCAAGAAAGGAATTTTGGTCTGGGACGTCACAGGAATGGTGAACAGAGCTATAACTATTTTACCTTTACCAGAAACAATGGTAGTATTAATTTGAAACTGTTTCCAAAAGAAGAAGTGGTAGGAAAGTACGGGAGGCTTATCAATGTGTGCGGTAGAAGGGAAGATGGTAAGATGCCAGATGTGGATGAATGAATAGATGGATACGTGGATGATTGGATGAATGGATGGATTGATAGGATGTAAAGCATGACCGGAAGCCAGCTAGATATAGGGGATTAGGTAACTGCATTCATTCACTATATCCAAATCCCTGTCATCCCTTGGGCACAACTAAAGGCTAATGAAGCACACTGAAGCTAAGCCAGAATGCACCACTTTTATAGAGATGTGAAGGATTTCCAGTCTATCAATGGAGGTAGTATTTATACAGATGACAGATATCTGGAAGTAGCAAAGGGGTATATCTCAGCCAAAACTAGCAATAATTATTGATAAATGTGGAATTAATATTTTTTCTTACAACATTTGGGATCCCTCATAAATTGATTTTTTTTTTCAACAAAGCTGAGATAGGCCACCTTCTTACCTTTCTCTGTAAGCTATGGGCCATGGTCTTGTTTTCAATAACTGCATTGCTCTCAAGACGGACCAGCTGCTCTGCACGAGCTATAACTGCATCCAACCGCATGTCAAAGCCAAGTTCAGCAGCCATCTGGTCTAGCTTCATCTTCTCTGAAAGCTGATCTACAAATTTAAGATACTGAGCCCCAAAACAAAAATGAAATTGATATAGAAAACACAGTTAACAAGGGAATTTGTCAGCCTTTCTTCTTTCTCTCAAGCAGAGAAAAGTTACTTTTCAATGCTTGGACTAAGCAGAACATTCTAATATTAATATTTTCAACAAGAAATGAACAGGATGGAAACATAATAAATATATATGTTATTTTAAAAGCTGAGACAGCTACAGTAAATATATATTTGCAGTTATTCTTTTAGTAATATCAGAGTAGACCAACTATGTAATAAGAATGGGAAAAACATATGAACAGTCAAGTGCACACATATGTGTTGTTATATCATATGTACACATACATGATATAAATACATACACAATATACAGAGGGGGGAGAGAAAGGGAAGGAGGGAAAACGAGAGAGAGAGGAGAGGGAAAGAGGGAAAGGAGGGAGAGAGACAGACTGAGAAGGAAAAACAGAAAACAGACAGAGGGACAGAGGCAGAAACAGTGACAGACTGAGATACCAGCTAGAGGGACAGAGTTGGAGTCAAGGAGACCTGGAGCTCAAATCCAGCCACTAGCCATGTAATCAGGACAACTCATTTAGCCTTTCATTGTCCTCAGGCAATTCTAGTCTCTAAAACCACAAGTTACAAAGAGGTAGCCAATTTGCATCAACTGAAGAGTCTTGAGGGAGTTTCCAAATGGGAATTCCTTATACCATGAAATAATAGATCTGGACCAAATGTATGTACACATATGTAAAACAGAGCCAATAGTCTTTAAGTGAAGGCACCAGTGACATTGATTTTAATGTATGGATTTTGTGATAGTGATTTCAGTCACTTTAGTGCCTTTTTACACTTATTTCTAGGTCTTGGTTATTCTAGAAATGTGCTGTAACTGGAAGGAAGCCTCACCCCTAGATAAGTGGGGCATTACTGTATAAACTACTTTGTTTACAGGTTGGATCATCAGATCCAACACATGGCTCAGAAGATCAATAGACATTAGAACTTGGACAGGACATTGGTAGTCATCTAGTTGCCAGTATAGATAATGACTATGACAATGTATATGGAAAGTCCAGCGACAAATGAAAATAAATGCTATGAAATTATGATGACTAAGTGCAGCGCCAAAGAAAGGATATGAGAAGCCACCGCCTTTCCTCTTTGCAGAAGTAGGGGTTCTGGGGTTATGAAACATTATGGGTAAATGTCACAGTTTTTCAATATGTTGGTTAATTTTGCTGAATTAGATTTTTTTTCCTCTCTTTTATTCTTTGTTATAAGAAGGACTCTCCGAGAACAGGAGGGAAGAAGGATAAATTGGAAAATGTAGGTGATGTTAGAAAAAGATGTCAAAAAATTATTTTAAAAATAAATAATAGGCAGCATGGAATAACAGAGGTGAAATATATCTGCTAATAAAAAAGAAAGAAAGAAAGAAAGAAAGAAAGGAAGGAAG
>NW_020953445.1:0-14867 GCF_900497805.2 Vombatus ursinus | reverse complement strand
AAGAAAGAAAGAAAGAAAGAAAGAAAGAAAGAAAAACCGAGGCCCAAAGGGATTGATAGATTTGCCTAAAGTCACAAAGATATTAAGCAGCAGAGCTGGTAACTGCACCCCAGTACTATAACTCCAAAGGCTACATTCTTCTCATAGCACTTTACTATTTCATTTCATGATCAACATTTTTAAAAAATAGCTCAATGACAGTATCTCTATTTAGATATGCAGTCTAGGGACCTCCTGTACACCCACAGAAAGTAAACTGCTCTCTTCAATGCTGGGGAATGGAGCATAATTCTAGAAAATTCCAGTCAATTATCTTTTGGGGAGGGAAAGAAAATTCAGCTTAAATTTTCACTAAAAGTGTTTATTTAGCCATTAAAGGTAGCATAAGCATTTATGTTTAGCACCAAAATAAGGTACAACTTTTATTCATATTTTCATAAGCAATTCTATGCTCCTTAGATCATAGGTTTCATAGGTAGCCTAGAACCATAGATACAGAACTAGAAGGAATTTTAGAAGTTATTTAGTCCAACCTACTCATTTTATTGATGAGGAAACTGAGACCCACATATAAAGTGACTCACTCAAGAGTTAAGTAACTGAATTTGGATTTGAACTCAAGTCTGGTAACTCCAATTTCACTGCTCCTTCCACTGCATATTATTTGAGAATACAAATAATTTCTGAGAAACACTAGGATAGAGTATTAACTAAAAAAAATGTTTTTTAACTTACTCTATTCTTATAATATCCAAAAGGAAAAATAAAACAATCCCAATGAAATCCTTGCCTCTAAACCTTTTTTTTTTTGCCACTTTATCCTGTCTGTAGTAAGTAATATAAGTCTAAAACCAAGAGCCAGTATTATATGTAATTAGGATAAACTAGTGGACTTTCCAATAAGATCAGGGGTAAAGTATGCCCGTTGTCACCACTACTATTTGAAGTAGTGCCATAAATGCAGACAAACAGATAGATAGGCAGATAGATAGAAAGATATAATTGCTATATACAAATGTATATACATATATGGGCAGCTAGGTGTACAGTGGTTAGAGTGCCAGGTCTAGAGGCAGGAAGATTCATCTTCCTGAGTTCAAATCTGACTTCAGACATTTACTAGGTATGCGACCCTGGGTAGGTCACTTCACCCTGTTTGCCTCAGTTTCCTCATCTGTAAAATGGAGAAGGAAATGGCAAACCACTCCAGTATCTTTGCCAAGAAAACCTAAATGGGCTCACAAAGAGTCAGACATGACTGAACAACAATAACATAAATGCAATTACATATATATACATACATATATAGAACTGCTATATATAAAACTATATTGCTATATATATAAATATTTTATATATTATACATATATAGTAATAAGACTACCAAAAAATTGCAAGAATAACAATAGGCAAAGAAAAAATACAATTATTACTTTCTGCAAATGATATATTATACTTAGAGAACCACAGAAAATCAACTTTAAAAAATCTAATTGAAATAACTGATAACTTTACTAAAATTGCAGGATAAACCTATGTAGACCACTTTATCCCGTTAAGCACTGAATCCATTTCTCTCCAGCAAGTTCAGGAAGGCACCAACAACATATCTCCTCAGATGCTATTGTTCAGAAGTTTTTGGTTGTGTCTGACTCTTTGCGAGCCCATTTAGAGTTTTCTTGGCAAAGGTATTAGAGTGGTTTGCCATTTCCTTCTCCAGGTCATTTTACCGATGAGGAAACAGGGTGAAGTGACTTGCCCAGGGTTACACAGCTACTAACAGTCTGAGGCTAGATTTGAATTCAGGAAGATGAGTCTTCCTAACTCTAGGCCCAACACTCTATCCACTGCACCACCCAGCTACCCATCTCCTCAGATGCTGAATGGAAATTCGGCAGAGTGGCTAAATGTTTACCACTCGTAAGAGTATTCTTCAAGACATATGACTAAAATCTTAGGGTGACACTGCTTTTCTTGTAGCCTGAAAAAGATGAAAAAGATGAGAAAGAGGAGAATAAGATTCTGCTAAAAGAACAACCTCAGAGAGGTTATGGTGGGAATGGAACAAGGATGTAAAACTGGTTGCTACTTTGATCCTGTCAGTCTCTGTGACATCTGTTTTGCTCTCAGATATCCAGAGAGAGTGGATGTGGTAAAGTTATTCTTTACCTAGTAGCTGACTAACTGTACTAGTTGTGCAGAAATTCAGAAATCATTCTATGTACTGATTGTTCAATGTTTCATAATGCGAGCTTCAAATGTAGAAGAGAAGATTAGCAATGTGCTTTCCATTTCTGCCCCTTCCAAAGCATCACTGTAAAGACAGCCTGGTACAGTCAAAAGAGCCTGGGTTAAAATCTCAGCTTTGCTTCTTATAATCTGAGTGACCTTGAGCGAGTCATTTCCCACCAAAACCTACCTGTTTCCCTACCTGTAAAATGATGGGGTTGACCTAACTACAAAACTATGATCAAATCTCAAAGCCCTGTGGAATCTCCCCTCCACCCCTATTCCATCACCCCCTGACCTGTCCAACTGAATCTTCTCTTGACCTAACCCAGCAATCCGGAAGAAAATTCTGCAATGCTGTTTCTTTTTCATTTAATTCAACAATAACAGTATACTTTATAATAATTTATTTGACCTTTCAGAAGTAAAATAACCACCTAGAGGTGAAGTTTCCTGCTTCTACAAGACAAAATTCAAGAGCAATCTTTTTCTTGCTCAATTTTTTACTCGAACTTAAGAGCCAACTTTATTACAGTCCAAGGAGTCCTGAAAACCCAGAACTGCCCCATTCTCCAACCATGCCACCTGCTACTTGAGATTCTGGGGTGAACTAGGATTTAGGACTCAATCTCTAAGTACAGTATATGTTGAATGATTTTTCAGACACATTTTTATCTTATAACAGATGTTTCCATTAAGTGAAATACCCTTAGATTATTACTTTTTGTTTCTCAAGACTCAAACTGTCTAGCAGAACATCTCCAGACACCAGCTCTCCCTCCAGGTGTGTCAATTGACCCTGAAGATCTTCAAAATGCTTTTCAGCTTTCTGGGCCCTTTGCAGAGCTTTCTGGTGAAGTCCATTCTCATTCTCCAATTGCTCAGTCAGTTTAGCTATCTGAGCTTCAAGCTGAGAAACCATCTGGAAAGAAAGAAACAGAACAGGACTGAGCTTCATTTGAAATGAAAGAAAGTGTTAAAAAAAAAAAATGAGCGCTAATTCACTCCAGCAAACATATTTATATTATCACCTTACAGATTCAAATCACTTGATTTCTTTAGAGGAAAAAAAATTGCCATACAAAATCTAAAACAAAACACTAATCATATTTACCTCTGGTGCAGAGACAAACTCTATTTTCACTATCTAACAAAATCTATTTACATTATTTTGGGGGGGCTAGGCAATGGGGTTAAGGGACTTGCCCAGGGTCACACAGCTAGTAAGTGTCAAGTGTCTGAGGCCAGATTTGAACTCAGGTCCTCCTGACTCCAGGGCCAGTGCTCTACCCACTGTGCCCCCTAGCCACCCCCTACATTATCTAATATAGCCTGACATTTGGCCTGAGACACTGAGTCAGTTAAGTGACTTGACCAGGGTCACACAGCCAGTAACCAATGAATCAGATCCATCCCTATAATGCCTTCCACTAAGAGAGGCTGAGGCTGACGGATCACTTGAGTTTAGGAATTCTGAGCTACAGGAGCTAAAGCTGATCAATCGGGTGTCCGTACTACATCTAGCACCACCATGGTAAGTGCTGTTGGTATGGAGATAACCCGGTGTTCTCAAAGAATCACAAGATGTAGAACTGTGTGGGATCTTAAAGATCAAGAGAGAATGCAATATGATGGAAAGTTCACCAGCTCTGGAGTCAGCGGACCTGAATTCAAATCCTGCCCTTGATTTTTTACTACCTGTTTGACTTTGCACAAGTTACTAAATCTCTCTGAGCCTATGTTTCCTCATCTAGAAAATGAGGGGTTTGAACTGTCTGGCCTCTAATGATCCTTCAAGTCCTACATCTGTGGTCTAACAAAAGCCTCTTATTTTACAGATGAGGAAACTAAGGTATGACTTGCCCAAGATCATAGAATTCACACCCAGGTCCTCTGGCTCCAAAGGCTATGCTAGAAGAGCCCAGGCTCTGACAGGTCTCATTGTAATCATTCCCCCGGTAAAGGAAAAACTTCAAATCTAGACCTGGTGATTGATTCGAGATCTGTCATCCTAGGACCCAATTAGATAAGCTGAAAGATGCTCATCACGAAAGGGTTGGCTGAAAGGAAGGAAATAAGCATTTATGAAGTACCTACTGTGTGCCAGGCACTGTGCTAAGTGCTTTACAAATATTATCTCATTTGATCCTCACAACAATCCTGGGAGGTCTGGGCTATTATTATCCTCAATTTATAGTTGAGGAAACTCAGGCAGACAGAGAGGGTAAGTGACTTGCCCAAAGTCACACAGCTCATTAGTATCCAAGGCTATATTTGAACTCAGATCTTCCAGACTCCAGACCCAGCCTGCTTCTAGGTAATAAACTGTTTTTCTCACAGCAACTCAGCAAAAAGCTGACCAAGGTGTAAAAGGGTTATAATCCGGCATCAGTGGAGGTGGTACACAGATAAATGAAATCATGGACCCTTAAAGTTGAAGTGTTGAAGCACTTGCAGACGTCTTTCACGTGCATGCAGGCTCCCAGTAAAGTTCACTGAAGGAGGTCATGTTGCTGTTGCTCTTGGCAGGAAGAATGATGGACAGACCCAGGTTCACCTGCAAGTCACGCTTTGTGGGAGACCATAACATAAGAGAAATAAATCCACTTCTGTTCATCCTCCCTCTTCCTCACCCCCACTCCCCAAAAAAAGAGTTCACACCTCAACATAATTACAACTTTGGAAGAGAGAGACCAAAGTGAACACAGTAAGAACAGGAAACAGAAACTCTCCACTAGAACTCTAAGAAAAGGAGATGAGATTCTCTCCCACACAGTGAGCCCTGCCATTTGAGGTTTACAGAAAGAAAATCAGGTTTTAAGGCCAACCTAATGGTCTTCTTGTGGTCTTGTTAAAGAGTTTCATTAAAGGTAATTAGGGGTTTCCCCAAAGACAAATGATCTATTTTCTGTCATCTTCATGTATGCTACTCAGAAGCTTCTGGGCATCCTGCAATTTCTAGTAAGAACATCAGCTCTTCTAGCAATAACTCTTAAACAATTTTAATTTAATCTGTTTAAATCTTACTCATTTTTAAATTTACTAGTTTAAAATAATTTAGTTCACTCCAGAAGTAAAGCTTCCTTTGATGCTTACCTTTTTCTCTATATGCTTTGCCTAGCAGCAGAAAGCTCTCCCATAAATCACGTCTTAGGTTTCCCTGTATCTCCCCACAGTGCCTAACATTGCACTATATATTTATATAGGCACTCAATGAATATTCATCTTTATTTTGCACATTAGAAATAGAGTGCTTCATTTTTCTCCTACATATTCATTTGATTCAATGACAAGTCCAGAAAAGGAATCCAGAACTCCTTTGGGAAAATGTTATTATATAAACAATGCTCAGCCTTTAAATATTAAAGAAAGAAAATGTAAGGAATGAAAACAATAAATGCCAGGAGTTTTTTCTAGCGTACCGTAAGTAATTTCACATGGCATAGCATAGGGGATAGGAAGCTAACTCTGAAGCCAACAAGACCTGGGTCCAGTTTCTTCCTCTGACACATACTTGTGTGACCCTAAGCAAGTCACTTAATATCTCAATGCTCTAGGTAAATCTAAGACTTTAACCTGCAGAGAAGGTGTAGACTGAATTCAATGGTAGAGAGTTTATTTTTTTTTAATTAAGACATTCTGTAGAACAGCAGTATCAAACTCAAAAAGAAACTCAAAAAGAAACAGAGCCAGTAAACTATACATAAACATCCCTGCCAACCTCCTATTAATTTAGAAACCACATAGAACACATTCTCTGTATTCTATTGTATTTTAATTTTATTTTGTTAAATATTTCTCAATTACATTTTAATCTGTTAGGCTCCACTCAAGGAGTGGATCACATGTTAGATACCTCTGCTACCAAACGATGAAATCAAGCCCAGTCCCTCTCCCTATCTGTAAATACCTTCCCACATGACTGCTAGTTAGGCTAGGCCATTACAGCATTGGAGTTAATTTATTTAGGAACTGAAAAGAAGGCTGAAGAAATTGTACTAGAGCCAGCTCCAATTGGGTTGAGAGAGTCAATTGTTAAACTTTCAATACGAGCATTTTTACTCAGAAATGAGCAAATACTGCAAATCAGGGCTTGATTTATTGCTTTATTGATTGTCAACAATAAAAAGTGATGAAAATGTTGATACTGTGGAATAAGATTAAAGTTAAATGTGTCATGTATACTTTTTTTAGAGAGCTGATTGTTAAATACTTCCCAGTATTTACCTATTTCTACTATGCGATGGCTACCAAATCTACATAGCTAGCCCTGACCTTTCTCCCATATAGTAGACTTACAATCAATCCTCATTATTCACAGATTCCATATTTGCAAACTTGCCTACTCACTAACCTTTATTGGTAACCCCAAAATTAATACTTGAGGCACTTTGGCAGTCATTCAGGGACATGAGCAGAGTGGCGAAAAATTGGAAAGCATGCATGTTCCCACCTCAGGTCAAGCAAGGTGATGCTGTCAACTATTTTCATTACTACAAGTGAGGGGTCAAAGTAGAGATGGGCAGAGTTATGTTGGGAAATCACTATGGTATAGACATAAAAGTAATCAATAAAACTTTAAAAAAAGAAGAAACGAGGGGTAGAATTCAGACCCACCCATTCATCATTCAATGGGAAAGAACAAAGTAACTTCATGAAAACAACTCCATTAAAACACTATCCAATGCAAGTTTTATAGATTTGTTTTTAACATCAGAGATGACAAAGAAATAATTGTCCATGGTTTCTCAATAGCATAAACCATTTTCAGCCTGGTTGATTAGTCATTTTAAAAAAAACAACCAAAAAGGAAGGAAATATTTTCTCTAGATAATCTACACTCATTTCTGAAGGTCTTGCAACTTAACATCTCGTGTCTCATTGTACAAGAAGCCATAATTTCAAAAACATCTGCTACAGGTGTCCTGAACTTTCAAGGTTAAACAACGCCCGGGACCCAATTCAAATTCGTGGCAACCTAGCAGTGATTATTATGAGAAAATAACTTTTAAAATGGAAAAGAAAAGAAAATTTGCTATGGGCAGAAACATAATGAATACACAGAACTAATTTATAGGAAAAGTGAAGATCTCCTAGGTTCTACCATGAATTCTTAAGGTAGGAGAGTATGAAGGATGACTAGTATGCTGCAAAGGATAAATAAAAGGCAATGTTCTGCAAATGGAAACACACCTAAGTTGATTTCGCCAAGCCAAGTCTGACTGCCTTTCGGCCTTCAAACTGGTATTACTCAACTATTTACAGTATGTTTTGCCACATCAGCTGGCAGTCAGCACATTGCCTCTTCCACAAACAGATTTATCGAGTTGTAAAAGTACCAATTTTCCAGAAATACTTTTAAAACAATATGGGAGACCTATTTTCTTCCAATGTTGCCTAAGCATGAGTCACACAAGACAGCAGCAACTATATGCTTGATTTTGGTTTTTAGAAAGGAAAAGGAGCTATTGAAAAAGATTACTGGGTAGGAAAGTCAGATAAAGGCACAAAAAAGACTGAGTCATTCTCATTTTTATGGGGGTAGAGAGGGCGGAACCAGCTTAACCAATTTACATCATTTGCTTTAGAAAATAAACAAATACATCATGCTGACAATTTTATGTTGTTTCACATGCTACAATTAAAAGAGTTTCAGGCAAAGCATTTGGAGGGAAATAGGGAAGGGAAACAATAACAGGGATGTAGGAACAAGCCATTAGCTATTGAAGGCCATTCACTTCCACTTAAGGAAAAGAATTAAATCATCTTTCACAATTAAGATATATTTTAAAAAGAAAGGTTAAGTTATTAGCATAAGCCTTTCTTAAAAATAACTTCCACAGAGCCAAGATGGCAGAATAAAAGCAATGACTTGCTCGAGCTCTCCCCCAAAGCCCTCCAAATACCTGCAAAAAAATGGCCCTAAACAAATTCTAGAGCAACAGAACCCACAAAGAGACAGAGTGAAACAAATTTCCAGCCCAAGACAACCTGAATGGTTGATTGGAAAGGTCTACCGCACTGGGCTGGGAGAGGAGCGCAGTTCAGCGTGGGTGCTTAGGCAAAGAAAGACCAGGCCTCTGTGAACCTGGAGCAGGCTTCAGAGGACTGAATCATGGGCAGCTGTGGCAGTTTCCAGACTTCTCAACTCACAAATGCCGAAGACAACTTAGAAGGTCAATAGGAAAAGTCTGTGACCACGGTGAGAGAGAACCTCAGTCCCAGTCCTAGTCCCAGTACAGCCCCAAGGCGGCGGCTGCTTCCACAGCCTTCAGCCCACAGACTGAGGGGAAAATCAGGTGGCTGGTCAGAGGGGGATTGCAGGGATTTCTTTGCTGGTGCTGAGGCAGGATTCTCTTGCTTTGCCCGTGCTTGGATCTGGGTCACAGTTCTGGGTGGCAATCCTGGGGCAAGAAAGAGCACTGGCATGGTGTAGCTTGTAGCGATAGTGAAGAGGGAATCCCCCTCACAGTTCCAAGGCAGAAAAGAGTGCTTGTGGTCACTCACAGACCAGAGCACAGGCCAGGAAAGGAATAAACAACTCACTCTTGATTGTACCACCTTGGAAGAACTGAAAATTTACAGGTCCCTAGAAGTATCTTTGAAAACAGCTGCATAAAACTCCTGAAGCTTGGGGCAGTACATTCTCCACACTGGAAGCAGTTTAAAAAGTTTAAAACTCGAGTAATTGGCTGGGAACATGAGCAAACTGAGAAAAAAAAAGTCAGATGATACAATCTTTCTTTGGTGACAAAGAAGATCAAAACATATAACCAGAAGAAAACAACAAGGTCAAAGCTCCTACGTTCAAAGCCTCCAAGAAAAATATGAATCAGTCCCAGGCCATGGAAGAACTCAAAAAGGATTTTGAGAAGCAAGGAAGAGAAGCAGGGGAAAAACTGGGAAGAGAAATGAGAGTGATGCAAGAAAATCATGAAAAGCAAGTCAACAGCTTGCTAAAGAAGACCCAAAAAAATACTGAAGAAAATAACACCCTAAAAATAGCCTAAGCCAAATGGCAAAAAAAGGTCCAAAAAGCCAATGAAGAGAATGCCTTAAAAAAACAGAATTAGCCAGATGGAAAAGGAAGTCCAAACGCTCACTGAAGAAAATACTTCCTTAAAAATTAGAATGGAACAAATGGAAGCTAATGACTATGAGAAATCAAGACATTGTAAAACAAAACCAAAAGAATGAAAACAAAAAGACAATGTAAAATATCTCATCGGAAAAATAACTGACCTGGAAAATAGATCCAGGAAAGATAATTTAAAAATTATTGGACTATCTGAAAACCATGACCAAAAAAAGAGTCTAGACATCATCTTTCAAGAAATTATCAAGGAAAATTGCCCTGATATTCTAGAACCAGAGGTTAAAATAGAAATTGAAGGATTCTACCAATCACCTCCTGAAAGAGATCCCCAAAGGAAAATTCCTAGGAATATTGTAGCCAAATTCAAGAGATTCCAGGTCAAGGAGAAAATATTGCAAGCAGCCAGAAAGAAACAATTCAAGTATTACATAACAAGTTACACCATATATAATATTACATATAATATATAATAATATAATACAAGTGTTATATAACAAGTATATAACAAAATCTTGATAAGACTCACACACAGATTAAGAGCATCCTTAATTAAAGTATTAGAAGAGAAATAAATAGGCTTTTGAAACTCATATACAACATTGGTCATATCTTTAAAATCTCATAGTTAATTGAAAGTTATAGGGGTCTATGAGATCCTGTTGTGCTTATTATTTATGAATTACAAAAAAGAAGAGGAAAAAAAAGCAAAAAAAGTATTTGATTCAGCAGAACAAAATACTCCCTTCAGTGTCTCCCATCCACATATCAAGATTTTTCAGGATTCCTTAGAAGATATAATGAAAGAAATAATGCTATTCAATGCCTTTCTGATGATAAACATCAGGAAAGGCATAAAACAGGGAGATATATGCTTGCCAAAAATATTTGACACTGCTGGAAAAAATCCAGCATAGAATCCAGGTCAAGAAGGGATTCCCTGTGCCTGATGAAGTCCTCCAGATACTCCTGTTTGTAGATTAAATTGAACTGATTACAGCAAGCCCCAGGATGTTTCAGAGCCTCCTGGAATATATCTGTAATTATTCAAAGGAGTTTGCTCTGTCCATCCACATAAGAAAGACAAAGTGGATGAAGATGTGGCTAGGTTATACAGCAGGTAGAGTGCTGGACTTGGAATCAGGGAGAACTGAGTTCACATCCCACCTCAGAAGCTTACTAGCTATGTGACCTCCTTCAAGCTGTTTCCTCATCTGTAAAATTAGGGGAATGGCCTGACCAGTCCCTTCTAGTTCTAAATCTATGATCTTACAATCCTGTAAATGTCTACTGCTCAGATTTCAATACACACTGAGATGGCTATCCCATAGAGCTTATCCAACAGTATGTACATCTGGAACAGGCACCATAAAGGGACAATAAGCTGGGTCCAGAGTTGGAAGGGAGGAGAAGAGTGGGCAGATTTCCTTCAGAAAATTGCAAAGCTCTTTCATTGACCTCATGCTTACCATGAAAACAAAGATCCATCTTTCAATCTTAACATTTTATTGATTTTGACATATGGCATTGAGATATGGAGCCCCACTGGTTCCAAATACCTTTCTAAGGAGGATTAGCCTACAGAGGACAATGGAGAGGCACATCATAGGTCTGACCAGTCAGGAACTCCAAAAAAACAGTAGTAAAGAACATCACCAAAGAATATAAAGGCAAGAAAAAAAGATAGTCAAGAGCAAGAGATGACAAGTAACAACCCAACTGCTCCAAAGGTAACCTTGTGATGTTAGAAGAAAGTGAGGAAGACCTCCAGAACCTTGGGTGGCAAACTTGAGGAAGGTCAGGGAGAAGAGGAACACTCTTCTGTTCTTAAGTCCTCTGTGCCACCCTTCTCCTTTCTTAGCAGATGACATAATTGAGATCATCCATCATGATCTCCTTTTCTTCTCTGCAATCAAAACTCCTCTAGGTCTTCATCTATCCTCACTGCCTTGGCCCTAACCTCTAAGGAAAAAGAGGTGCTTCTCTTTCCCAAGGCCAAACCCTCCACTCATGTCCTTGATCCCATTTCTTTTCCAAGTTGCTACTTGCTCTCACCCTCTTCAAATTACCCTGTAGTTGCTTACTTTTGTGTGTCTTATCTTCCAAGTTAAATGTAAGCTCTTCGAAGGTACTGTTTTATTTTTGTCTTTCAATGCCCAGAACCTACTATAGTAGGCCTTAAATACAGTAGAAACTTGGTAAATGTTTCTTCAGTTGAATTTGGAATGAAATGTCTAATAGAGTGCCACCAGTTCTCAAGAGTGCCAGCCAAATTCCTCTTAACATTTTTATCAAGGACTTGGATGAAGGCAGAAATTTTATGTTTATGAAATTTGTGGATGTTGTAAAGCTTGTAGAAGTGGTTAATATATTAGATCAGCAGTTCTCAGGGTACCGTCCAGGGATCCCTGGGCGTCTCCAAGACCCTTTCATGGGATCACCAAGGTCAAAACTATTTTCATAATAATACTAAGATACTTAATCTCTAATACAGCAAATCGATATACCCTAATAAACAAAAGCTCTTTGGTAGAGAAGAGAGTTTTATGAGTTTAAGAGAGTCTTACTAATACATATACTAATACTATTTAAAAGAAAAAGAGTTTAAAGGAGTCTTGAGACTAAAAAGTTTGAGAACTGTTATACTGAATGACAAAATCTGCATACAAATGTAACTCAGACTGGAACAATGGGCTAAATCTAGATAAAATTTAATAAGGATTATTGTAAAATCCAACATTTGGGTCCAAAGAATCAACTGCTCTAGTACAGGAAGGTGAATATTCATCACAGACAAAAGCTTATTTGAAAAGATCTAGGGGTTTTAGTGTACTTTAAGCTTGAAGTGAGTCAATACAATATGGCAACTCAAAAAAAAAACTAACACAAACTTAAGTGGTATTAAGAGAAGTATAGTATCCAGAGTAGTGGAATGAATGAATGAATGAATGAAAAAGCAATTAAACGCTTCCTATGTGCAAAGTACTCTGTTAAGTGCTGGGGATACTCTAAATATAAACACTCTTCAGGGGTGTTGAGAACCAGATGTTAAATTTTCAATATGAACATTTACACCTCAGAAATCCATTCCTTAGAAGAGCGGCAAACCCAAAGTAGTGCTAAGGCTAGATTAACCACATTAGATTGCAGGGGAAGGTGGGACTCAACAGAAGAAAAAATTTGCTTGACTTTCTACAAATTTTGGTATGTATTTACTTTGGATTCTACGGTACATAACAAAATTGTACTATGTCCCATGCCTTCTTAGTTTGATGCTGGCAAAGGAACTAAAGATACCTAGACAAAAGCTGGTCACAAAATAAAATCAGATGTGCCCAGGGAACCCTGAGGAAAAAGCATTTTACCTGGAATGAATGTCTATCTGTCCTCAATTAATAAATAGTTATTGTTAAAATATGCAAAAACAAAAACATGCAAAAATATGCAAAAATAATTTTCAAAGGCCTTTAAGCTTTTTTGAAACATTCTGAAATGGTATATATCTATATATCATTGATGTGGTCATTGCAAAACATTCTTCTCCAATGCATTAAATGAACCTGATAAAGAATATATTATTTGATGCTGTCCTAGTTTAAGCTCCCAGATATATTTGAAAGGAGCAAAGTTACATATTTAAACATCTTCCCAAACTAGATTTTTTTTTTTTTACCAATTAGGGCTAGTCTTTGCTCATTCTTTCTCCAATCCCACCCCAGCTAGTCCAAATTAGTGAAGCTTTATTAAATGATAATAAAGAATACTAAGTAGAAACAACACTTACTTGTTTCCTGTTTTCTTCCTGTTTGCTCATTTCCTGTATTCTGTCCAACACATCTTCCTTTGAAGGCTTAACCATCACTGAGTTTCTACTTAGAAGGTCGGCAATTTGCTCCATGAATAAACAGAAACGGTTCTGAGAGGTCTTTGTTTCCTCCATGCTGTTTTTCAAACTCTCCTCTGTTTCACAGAAATTTTTCTTCAAACGACTCAGCTCCTTCTTAGTGGAATCCCAGGCTCTCTGACCAATAGCTAGTCTTTCTTGTAAGATCTTAATTTCCCTCTCAAAACTCTGTTTTGCTTCTACAGCACTGGTCAAGTCCTAAAGAAAGATAAAGGGGAGTAGGGTAGAAAATAATGTCTTTGAATGAGAAAGACAAGGCAGAGAATAAAGATTGGATAATATTTTAGGTGCATACCCCGACATAAAACTGCCCTGAACAATGTCATTTCTTATTAACTCTCGTAAAGCAAAAACCGAGATGTAACATCATTCAGCCAATGGTGTGTTTATACTGGATTCCTCATTATCTCTCACCTCCCCAAATCCAAGCTGTTGCCAAAGTCTGTCAATTTCACCTTTGCAACATTTCTTGAATAGACCCTCTTCCCTCCTCTGATACTGCCATCATCCTGGCAAAGTGCCCCATCATTTCATACTTGGACTGTTGCAGCAGCCTGTCTGCCTTAAGTCTCTTCCCACTTCAATCTATCCTCCATTCAACAACTAAAGTGATTTTCCTAAAATTCAGGTCCAATTATGTCATACCCCTTCTCAATAAACTCCAGTGGCCCCTATTGCCTCTAGGATCAAATACAAAATGATCTTTTCGGTATTCAAAACCCATCAGAACCTAGACTCTTCCTATCTTTCCAATCATCTTCTATCTTACTCCATAATACACTCTTCAATCCAGTGACACTGGCCTCCTAGCTGCTACATAAACAAGACACTCCATCTCCAGGCATCTTATCTGGCTGGCCCCGTGCCTGGAACACTCTCCTCCACTCTCACTATAGATCTCCCTGGTTTCCTTTAAGGCCCAAATAAAATCTCACCTTCTATAGTAAGCCTTTGCCGACCCCTCTTAATTCCAGTGCTTTCCTTCTTTTCATAATTTCCTATTTATTCTGTACATAGCTTGTTTGTCCATATTTGTTTGCTTATTGTCTCCCCCATTAAATTGTAAGTCCCTTGAGGACAGGGAGAGTCTTCTGGCTCTTTTTGTATCCTTGGCACTTAGTACACTGCCTGTCCTATAGTAGGCACTTAATAAATGTTTACTGAAGTGAATTACTTGTTGAAAATATGAAACTAACTGCCCCCTGGAATTTGTTTCATCTGAACTCATGGTTTCCTACAAACAATTAGGGATTGGAGATAGGATCTCCAATTGGAGATAGCTATATTAGGTATACCAATTGATTTACTTTGATTATTAATGACAAAAATTTTAGGGTGAGAGTTTTGTTTTATCCCTTATTCTAATTATTCTACCTTTTCTTCCTAAAGCACCAGTTAGTATTCCAGATGCAAAGAATATGCCAGGTAAATTAGGAGTTAAAAAAAAGGAATCAAATCAAAATCAACAAACATGTATTACCACTATGAGCAGGGCACTGGGGAGGAAACAAAGTTTTAGATAGAAAATGGTCCCTGACCTCAAGCAGCTTAGAGTTTCATAAAGAGATAAGCCATCATCATAGATAGTTATGACACACAATTTTACATGAGAATTGAATTAAGGAGTTTGCAAAATAAAAT
>NW_020953444.1:0-14900 GCF_900497805.2 Vombatus ursinus | reverse complement strand
AAGAAAGAAAGAAAGAAAGAAAGAAAGAAAGAAAAACCGAGGCCCAAAGGGATTGATAGATTTGCCTAAAGTCACAAAGATATTAAGCAGCAGAGCTGGTAACTGCACCCCAGTACTATAACTCCAAAGGCTACATTCTTCTCATAGCACTTTACTATTTCATTTCATGATCAACATTTTTAAAAAATAGCTCAATGACAGTATCTCTATTTAGATATGCAGTCTAGGGACCTCCTGTACACCCACAGAAAGTAAACTGCTCTCTTCAATGCTGGGGAATGGAGCATAATTCTAGAAAATTCCAGTCAATTATCTTTTGGGGAGGGAAAGAAAATTCAGCTTAAATTTTCACTAAAAGTGTTTATTTAGCCATTAAAGGTAGCATAAGCATTTATGTTTAGCACCAAAATAAGGTACAACTTTTATTCATATTTTCATAAGCAATTCTATGCTCCTTAGATCATAGGTTTCATAGGTAGCCTAGAACCATAGATACAGAACTAGAAGGAATTTTAGAAGTTATTTAGTCCAACCTACTCATTTTATTGATGAGGAAACTGAGACCCACATATAAAGTGACTCACTCAAGAGTTAAGTAACTGAATTTGGATTTGAACTCAAGTCTGGTAACTCCAATTTCACTGCTCCTTCCACTGCATATTATTTGAGAATACAAATAATTTCTGAGAAACACTAGGATAGAGTATTAACTAAAAAAAATGTTTTTTAACTTACTCTATTCTTATAATATCCAAAAGGAAAAATAAAACAATCCCAATGAAATCCTTGCCTCTAAACCTTTTTTTTTTTTGCCACTTTATCCTGTCTGTAGTAAGTAATATAAGTCTAAAACCAAGAGCCAGTATTATATGTAATTAGGATAAACTAGTGGACTTTCCAATAAGATCAGGGGTAAAGTATGCCCGTTGTCACCACTACTATTTGAAGTAGTGCCATAAATGCAGACAAACAGATAGATAGGCAGATAGATAGAAAGATATAATTGCTATATACAAATGTATATACATATATGGGCAGCTAGGTGTACAGTGGTTAGAGTGCCAGGTCTAGAGGCAGGAAGATTCATCTTCCTGAGTTCAAATCTGACTTCAGACATTTACTAGGTATGCGACCCTGGGTAGGTCACTTCACCCTGTTTGCCTCAGTTTCCTCATCTGTAAAATGGAGAAGGAAATGGCAAACCACTCCAGTATCTTTGCCAAGAAAACCTAAATGGGCTCACAAAGAGTCAGACATGACTGAACAACAATAACATAAATGCAATTACATATATATACATACATATATAGAACTGCTATATATAAAACTATATTGCTATATATATAAATATTTTATATATTATACATATATAGTAATAAGACTACCAAAAAATTGCAAGAATAACAATAGGCAAAGAAAAAATACAATTATTACTTTCTGCAAATGATATATTATACTTAGAGAACCACAGAAAATCAACTTTAAAAAATCTAATTGAAATAACTGATAACTTTACTAAAATTGCAGGATAAACCTATGTAGACCACTTTATCCCGTTAAGCACTGAATCCATTTCTCTCCAGCAAGTTCAGGAAGGCACCAACAACATATCTCCTCAGATGCTATTGTTCAGAAGTTTTTGGTTGTGTCTGACTCTTTGCGAGCCCATTTAGAGTTTTCTTGGCAAAGGTATTAGAGTGGTTTGCCATTTCCTTCTCCAGGTCATTTTACCGATGAGGAAACAGGGTGAAGTGACTTGCCCAGGGTTACACAGCTACTAACAGTCTGAGGCTAGATTTGAATTCAGGAAGATGAGTCTTCCTAACTCTAGGCCCAACACTCTATCCACTGCACCACCCAGCTACCCATCTCCTCAGATGCTGAATGGAAATTCGGCAGAGTGGCTAAATGTTTACCACTCGTAAGAGTATTCTTCAAGACATATGACTAAAATCTTAGGGTGACACTGCTTTTCTTGTAGCCTGAAAAAGATGAAAAAGATGAGAAAGAGGAGAATAAGATTCTGCTAAAAGAACAACCTCAGAGAGGTTATGGTGGGAATGGAACAAGGATGTAAAACTGGTTGCTACTTTGATCCTGTCAGTCTCTGTGACATCTGTTTTGCTCTCAGATATCCAGAGAGAGTGGATGTGGTAAAGTTATTCTTTACCTAGTAGCTGACTAACTGTACTAGTTGTGCAGAAATTCAGAAATCATTCTATGTACTGATTGTTCAATGTTTCATAATGCGAGCTTCAAATGTAGAAGAGAAGATTAGCAATGTGCTTTCCATTTCTGCCCCTTCCAAAGCATCACTGTAAAGACAGCCTGGTACAGTCAAAAGAGCCTGGGTTAAAATCTCAGCTTTGCTTCTTATAATCTGAGTGACCTTGAGCGAGTCATTTCCCACCAAAACCTACCTGTTTCCCTACCTGTAAAATGATGGGGTTGACCTAACTACAAAACTATGATCAAATCTCAAAGCCCTGTGGAATCTCCCCTCCACCCCTATTCCATCACCCCCTGACCTGTCCAACTGAATCTTCTCTTGACCTAACCCAGCAATCCGGAAGAAAATTCTGCAATGCTGTTTCTTTTTCATTTAATTCAACAATAACAGTATACTTTATAATAATTTATTTGACCTTTCAGAAGTAAAATAACCACCTAGAGGTGAAGTTTCCTGCTTCTACAAGACAAAATTCAAGAGCAATCTTTTTCTTGCTCAATTTTTTACTCGAACTTAAGAGCCAACTTTATTACAGTCCAAGGAGTCCTGAAAACCCAGAACTGCCCCATTCTCCAACCATGCCACCTGCTACTTGAGATTCTGGGGTGAACTAGGATTTAGGACTCAATCTCTAAGTACAGTATATGTTGAATGATTTTTCAGACACATTTTTATCTTATAACAGATGTTTCCATTAAGTGAAATACCCTTAGATTATTACTTTTTGTTTCTCAAGACTCAAACTGTCTAGCAGAACATCTCCAGACACCAGCTCTCCCTCCAGGTGTGTCAATTGACCCTGAAGATCTTCAAAATGCTTTTCAGCTTTCTGGGCCCTTTGCAGAGCTTTCTGGTGAAGTCCATTCTCATTCTCCAATTGCTCAGTCAGTTTAGCTATCTGAGCTTCAAGCTGAGAAACCATCTGGAAAGAAAGAAACAGAACAGGACTGAGCTTCATTTGAAATGAAAGAAAGTGTTAAAAAAAAAAAATGAGCGCTAATTCACTCCAGCAAACATATTTATATTATCACCTTACAGATTCAAATCACTTGATTTCTTTAGAGGAAAAAAAATTGCCATACAAAATCTAAAACAAAACACTAATCATATTTACCTCTGGTGCAGAGACAAACTCTATTTTCACTATCTAACAAAATCTATTTACATTATTTTGGGGGGGCTAGGCAATGGGGTTAAGGGACTTGCCCAGGGTCACACAGCTAGTAAGTGTCAAGTGTCTGAGGCCAGATTTGAACTCAGGTCCTCCTGACTCCAGGGCCAGTGCTCTACCCACTGTGCCCCCTAGCCACCCCCTACATTATCTAATATAGCCTGACATTTGGCCTGAGACACTGAGTCAGTTAAGTGACTTGACCAGGGTCACACAGCCAGTAACCAATGAATCAGATCCATCCCTATAATGCCTTCCACTAAGAGAGGCTGAGGCTGACGGATCACTTGAGTTTAGGAATTCTGAGCTACAGGAGCTAAAGCTGATCAATCGGGTGTCCGTACTACATCTAGCACCACCATGGTAAGTGCTGTTGGTATGGAGATAACCCTGTGTTCTCAAAGAATCACAAGATGTAGAACTGTGTGGGATCTTAAAGATCAAGAGAGAATGCAATATGATGGAAAGTTCACCAGCTCTGGAGTCAGCGGACCTGAATTCAAATCCTGCCCTTGATTTTTTACTACCTGTTTGACTTTGCACAAGTTACTAAATCTCTCTGAGCCTATGTTTCCTCATCTAGAAAATGAGGGGTTTGAACTGTCTGGCCTCTAATGATCCTTCAAGTCCTACATCTGTGGTCTAACAAAAGCCTCTTATTTTACAGATGAGGAAACTAAGGTATGACTTGCCCAAGATCATAGAATTCACACCCAGGTCCTCTGGCTCCAAAGGCTATGCTAGAAGAGCCCAGGCTCTGACAGGTCTCATTGTAATCATTCCCCCGGTAAAGGAAAAACTTCAAATCTAGACCTGGTGATTGATTCGAGATCTGTCATCCTAGGACCCAATTAGATAAGCTGAAAGATGCTCATCACGAAAGGGTTGGCTGAAAGGAAGGAAATAAGCATTTATGAAGTACCTACTGTGTGCCAGGCACTGTGCTAAGTGCTTTACAAATATTATCTCATTTGATCCTCACAACAATCCTGGGAGGTCTGGGCTATTATTATCCTCAATTTATAGTTGAGGAAACTCAGGCAGACAGAGAGGGTAAGTGACTTGCCCAAAGTCACACAGCTCATTAGTATCCAAGGCTATATTTGAACTCAGATCTTCCAGACTCCAGACCCAGCCTGCTTCTAGGTAATAAACTGTTTTTCTCACAGCAACTCAGCAAAAAGCTGACCAAGGTGTAAAAGGGTTATAATCCGGCATCAGTGGAGGTGGTACACAGATAAATGAAATCATGGACCCTTAAAGTTGAAGTGTTGAAGCACTTGCAGACGTCTTTCACGTGCATGCAGGCTCCCAGTAAAGTTCACTGAAGGAGGTCATGTTGCTGTTGCTCTTGGCAGGAAGAATGATGGACAGACCCAGGTTCACCTGCAAGTCACGCTTTGTGGGAGACCATAACATAAGAGAAATAAATCCACTTCTGTTCATCCTCCCTCTTCCTCACCCCCACTCCCCAAAAAAAGAGTTCACACCTCAACATAATTACAACTTTGGAAGAGAGAGACCAAAGTGAACACAGTAAGAACAGGAAACAGAAACTCTCCACTAGAACTCTAAGAAAAGGAGATGAGATTCTCTCCCACACAGTGAGCCCTGCCATTTGAGGTTTACAGAAAGAAAATCAGGTTTTAAGGCCAACCTAATGGTCTTCTTGTGGTCTTGTTAAAGAGTTTCATTAAAGGTAATTAGGGGTTTCCCCAAAGACAAATGATCTATTTTCTGTCATCTTCATGTATGCTACTCAGAAGCTTCTGGGCATCCTGCAATTTCTAGTAAGAACATCAGCTCTTCTAGCAATAACTCTTAAACAATTTTAATTTAATCTGTTTAAATCTTACTCATTTTTAAATTTACTAATTTAAAATAATTTAGTTCACTCCAGAAGTAAAGCTTCCTTTGATGCTTACCTTTTTCTCTATATGCTTTGCCTAGCAGCAGAAAGCTCTCCCATAAATCACGTCTTAGGTTTCCCTGTATCTCCCCACAGTGCCTAACATTGCACTATATATTTATATAGGCACTCAATGAATATTCATCTTTATTTTGCACATTAGAAATAGAGTGCTTCATTTTTCTCCTACATATTCATTTGATTCAATGACAAGTCCAGAAAAGGAATCCAGAACTCCTTTGGGAAAATGTTATTATATAAACAATGCTCAGCCTTTAAATATTAAAGAAAGAAAATGTAAGGAATGAAAACAATAAATGCCAGGAGTTTTTTCTAGCGTACCGTAAGTAATTTCACATGGCATAGCATAGGGGATAGGAAGCTAACTCTGAAGCCAACAAGACCTGGGTCCAGTTTCTTCCTCTGACACATACTTGTGTGACCCTAAGCAAGTCACTTAATATCTCAATGCTCTAGGTAAATCTAAGACTTTAACCTGCAGAGAAGGTGTAGACTGAATTCAATGGTAGAGAGTTTATTTTTTTTTAATTAAGACATTCTGTAGAACAGCAGTATCAAACTCAAAAAGAAACTCAAAAAGAAACAGAGCCAGTAAACTATACATAAACATCCCTGCCAACCTCCTATTAATTTAGAAACCACATAGAACACATTCTCTGTATTCTATTGTATTTTAATTTTATTTTGTTAAATATTTCTCAATTACATTTTAATCTGTTAGGCTCCACTCAAGGAGTGGATCACATGTTAGATACCTCTGCTACCAAACGATGAAATCAAGCCCAGTCCCTCTCCCTATCTGTAAATACCTTCCCACATGACTGCTAGTTAGGCTAGGCCATTACAGCATTGGAGTTAATTTATTTAGGAACTGAAAAGAAGGCTGAAGAAATTGTACTAGAGCCAGCTCCAATTGGGTTGAGAGAGTCAATTGTTAAACTTTCAATACGAGCATTTTTACTCAGAAATGAGCAAATACTGCAAATCAGGGCTTGATTTATTGCTTTATTGATTGTCAACAATAAAAAGTGATGAAAATGTTGATACTGTGGAATAAGATTAAAGTTAAATGTGTCATGTATACTTTTTTTAGAGAGCTGATTGTTAAATACTTCCCAGTATTTACCTATTTCTACTATGCGATGGCTACCAAATCTACATAGCTAGCCCTGACCTTTCTCCCATATAGTAGACTTACAATCAATCCTCATTATTCACAGATTCCATATTTGCAAACTTGCCTACTCACTAACCTTTATTGGTAACCCCAAAATTAATACTTGAGGCACTTTGGCAGTCATTCAGGGACATGAGCAGAGTGGCGAAAAATTGGAAAGCATGCATGTTCCCACCTCAGGTCAAGCAAGGTGATGCTGTCAACTATTTCCATTACTACAAGTGAGGGGTCAAAGTAGAGATGGGCAGAGTTATGTTGGGAAATCACTATGGTATAGACATAAAAGTAATCAATAAAACTTTAAAAAAAGAAGAAACTAGGGGTAGAATTCAGACCCACCCATTCATCATTCAATGGGAAAGAACAAAGTAACTTCATGAAAACAACTCCATTAAAACACTATCCAATGCAAGTTTTATAGATTTGTTTTTAACATCAGAGATGACAAAGAAATAATTATCCATGGTTTCTCAATAGCATAAACCATTTTCAGCCTGGTTGATTAGTTATTTTAAAAAAAACAACCAAAAAGGAAGGAAATATTTTCTCTAGATAATCTACACTCATTTCTGAAGGTCTTGCAACTTAACATCTCGTGTCTCATTGTACAAGAAGCCATAATTTCAAAAACATCTGCTACAGGTGTCCTGAACTTTCAAGGTTAAATAACGCCCGGGACCCAATTCAAATTCGTGGCAACCTAGCAGTGATTATTATGAGAAAATAACTTTTAAAATGGAAAAGAAAAGAAAATTTGCTATGGGCAGAAACATAATGAATACACAGAACTAATTTATAGGAAAAGTGAAGATCTCCTAGGTTCTACCATGAATTCTTAAGGTAGGAGAGTATGAAGGATGACTAGTATGCTGCAAAGGATAAATAAAAGGCAATGTTCTGCAAATGGAAACACACCTAAGTTGATTTCGCCAAGCCAAGTCTGACTGCCTTTCGGCCTTCAAACTGGTATTACTCAACTATTTACAGTATGTTTTGCCACATCAGCTGGCAGTCAGCACATTGCCTCTTCCACAAACAGATTTATCGAGTTGTAAAAGTACCAATTTTCCAGAAATACTTTTAAAACAATATGGGAGACCTATTTTCTTCCAATGTTGCCTAAGCATGAGTCACACAAGACAGCAGCAACTATATGCTTGATTTTGGTTTTTAGAAAGGAAAAGGAGCTATTGAAAAAGATTACTGGGTAGGAAAGTCAGATAAAGGCACAAAAAAGACTGAGTCATTCTCATTTTTATGGGGGTAGAGAGGGCAGAACCAGCTTAACCAATTTACATCATTTGCTTTAGAAAATAAACAAATATATCATGCTGACAATTTTATGTTGTTTCACATGCTACAATTAAAAGAGTTTCAGGCAAAGCATTTGGAGGGAAATAGGGAAGGGAAACAATAACAGGGATGTAGGAACAAGCCATTAGCTATTGAAGGCCATTCACTTCCACTTAAGGAAAAGAATTAAATCATCTTTCACAATTAAGATATATTTTAAAAAGAAAGGTTAAGTTATTAGCATAAGCCTTTCTTAAAAATAACTTCCACAGAGCCAAGATGGCAGAATAAAAGCAATGACTTGCTCGAGCTCTCCCCCAAAGCCCTCCAAATACCTGCAAAAAAAAATGGCCCTAAACAAATTCTAGAGCAACAGAACCCACAAAGAGACAGAGTGAAACAAATTTCCAGCCCAAGACAACCTGAATGGTTGATTGGAAAGGTCTACCACACTGGGCTGGGAGAGGAGCGCAGTTCAGCGTGGGTGCTTAGGCAAAGAAAGACCAGGCCTCTGTGAACCTGGAGCAGGCTTCAGAGGACTGAATCATGGGCAGCTGTGGCAGTTTCCAGACTTCTCAACTCACAAATGCCGAAGACAACTTAGAAGGTCAATAGGAAAAGTCTGTGACCACGGTGAGAGAGAACCTCAGTCCCAGTCCTAGTCCCAGCACAGCCCCAAGGCGGCGGCTGCTTCCAGAGCCTTCAGCCCACAGACTGAGGGGAAAATCAGGTGGCTGGTCAGAGGGGGATTGCAGGGATTTCTTTGCTGGTGCTGAGGCAGGATTCTCTTGCTTTGCCCGTGCTTGGATCTGGGTCACAGTTCTGGGTGGCGATCCTGGGGCAAGAAAGAGCACTGGCATGGTGTAGCTTGTAGCGATAGTGAAGAGGGAATCCCCCTCACAGTTCCAAGGCAGAAAAGAGTGCTTGTGGTCACTCACAGACCAGAGCACAGGCCAGGAAAGGAATAAACAACTCACTCTTGATTGTACCACCTTGGAAGAACTGAAAATTTACAGGTCCCTAGAAGTATCTTTGAAAACAGCTGCATAAAACTCCTGAAGCTTGGGGCAGTACATTCTCCACACTGGAAGCAGTTTAAAGAGTTTAAAACTCGAGTAATTGGCTGGGAACATGAGCAAACTGAGAAAAAAAAAGTCAGATGATACAATCTTTCTTTGGTGACAAAGAAGATCAAAACATATAACCAGAAGAAAACAACAAGGTCAAAGCTCCTACGTTCAAAGCCTCCAAGAAAAATATGAGTCAGTCCCAGGCCATGGAAGAACTCAAAAAGGATTTTGAGAAGCAAGTAAGAGAAGTAGGGGAAAAACTGGGAAGAGAAATGAGAGTGATGCAAGAAAATCATGAAAAGCAAGTCAACAGCTTGCTAAAGAAGACCCAAAAAAAATACTGAAGAAAATAACACCCTAAAAATAGCCTAAGCCAAATGGCAAAAAAAGGTCCAAAAAGCCAATGAAGAGAATGCCTTAAAAAAACAGAATTAGCCAAATGGAAAAGGAAGTCCAAACACTCACTGAAGAAAATACTTCCTTAAAAATTAGAATGGAACAAATGGAAGCTAGTGACTATGAGAAATCAAGACATTGTAAAACAAAACCAAAAGAATGAAAACAAAAAGACAATGTAAAATATCTCATCGGAAAAATAACTGACCTGGAAAATAGATCCAGGAAAGATAATTTAAAAATTATTGGACTATCTGAAAACCATGACCAAAAAAAGAGTCTAGACATCATCTTTCAAGAAATTATCAAGGAAAATTGCCCTGATATTCTAGAACCAGAGGTTAAAATAGAAATTGAAGGATTCTACCAATCACCTCCTGAAAGAGATCCCCAAAGGAAAATTCCTAGGAATATTGTAGCCAAATTCAAGAGATTCCAGGTCAAGGAGAAAATATTGCAAGCAGCCAGAAAGAAACAATTCAAGTATTACATAACAAGTTACACCATATATAATATTACATATAATATATAATAATATAATACAAGTGTTATATAACAAGTATATAACAAAATCTTGATAAGACTCACACACAGATTAAGAGCATCCTTAATTAAAGTATTAGAAGAGAAATAAATAGGCTTTTGAAAATCATATACAACATTGGTCATATCTTTAAAATCTCATAGTTAATTGAAAGTTATAGGGGTCTATGAGATCCTGTTGTGCTTATTATTTATGAATTACAAAAAAGAAGAGGAAAAAAAAAGCAAAAAAAGTATTTGATTCAGCAGAACAAAATACTCCCTTCAGTGTCTCCCATCCACATATCAAGATTTTTCAGGATTCCTTAGAAGATATAATGAAAGATATAATGCTATTCAATGCCTTTCTGATGATAAACATCAGGAAAGGCATAAAACAGGGAGATATATGCTTGCCAAAAATATTTGACACTGCTGGAGAAAATCCAGCATAGAATCCAGGTCAAGAAGGGATTCCCTGTGCCTGATGAAGTCCTCCAGATACTCCTGTTTGTAGATTAAATTGAACTGATTACAGCAAGCCCCAGGATGTTTCAGAGCCTCCTGGAATATATCTGTAATTATTCAAAGGAGTTTGCTCTGTCCATCCACATAAGAAAGACAAAGTGGATGAAGATGTGGCTAGGTTATACAGCAGGTAGAGTGCTGGACTTGGAATCAGGGAGAACTGAGTTCACATCCCACCTCAGAAGCTTACTAGCTATGTGACCTCCTTCAAGCTGTTTCCTCATCTGTAAAATTAGGGGAATGGCCTGACCAGTCCCTTCTAGCTCTAAATCTATGATCTTACAATCCTGTAAATGTCTACTGCTCAGATTTCAATACACACTGAGATGGCTATCCCATAGAGCTTATCCAACAGTGTGTACATCTGGAACAGGCACCATAAAGGGACAATAAGCTGGGTCCAGAGTTGGAAGGGAGGAGAAGAGTGGGCAGATTTCCTTCAGAAAATTGCAAAGCTCTTTCATTGACCTCATGCTTACCATGAAAACAAAGATCCATCTTTCAATCTTAACATTTTATTGATTTTGACATATGGCGTTGAGATATGGAGCCGTACTGGTTCCAAATACCTTTCTAAGGAGGATTAGCCTACAGAGGACAATGGAGAGGCACATCATAGGTCTGACCAGTCAGGAACTCCAAAAAACAGTAGTAAAGAACATCACCAAAGAATATAAAGGCAAGAAAAAAAGATAGTCAAGAGCAAGAGATGACAAGTAACAACCCAACTGCTCCAAAGGTAACCTTGTGATGTTAGAAGAAAGTGAGGAAGACCTCCAGAACCTTGGGTGGCAAACTTGAGGAAGGTCAGGGAGAAGAGGAACACTCTTCTGTTCTTAAGTCCTCTGTGCCACCCTTCTCCTTTCTTAGCAGATGACATAATTGAGATCATCCATCATGATCTCCTTTTCTTCTCTGCAATCAAAACTCCTCTAGGTCTTCATCTATCCTCACTGCCTTGGCCCTAACCTCTAAGGAAAAAGAGGTGCTTCTCTTTCCCAAGGCCAAACCCTCCACTCATGTCCTTGATCACATTTCTTTTCCAAGTTGTTACTTGCTCTCACCCTCTTCAAATTACCCTGTAGTTGCTGACTTTTGTGTGTCTCATCTTCCAAGTTAAACGTAAGCTCTTCGAAGGTACTGTTTTATTTTTGTCTTTCAATGCCCAGAACCTACTATAGTAGGCATTAAATACAGTAGAAACTTGGTAAATGTTTCTTCAGTTGAATTTGGAATGAAATGCCTAATAGAGTGCCACCAGTTCTCAAGAGTGCCAGCCAAATTCCTCTTAACATTTTTATCAAGGACTTGGATGAAGGCAGAAATTTTATGTTTATGAAATTTGTGGATGTTGTAAAGCTTGTAGAAGTGGTTAATATATTAGATCAGCAGTTCTCAGGGTACCGTCCAGGGATCCCTGGGGGTCTCCAAGACCCTTTCATGGGATCACCAAGGTCAAAACTATTTTCATAATAATACTAAGATACTTAATCTCTAATACAGCAAATCGATATACCCTAATAAACAAAAGCTCTTTGGTAGAGAAGAGAGTTTTATGAGTTTAAGAGAGTCTTACTAATACATATACTAATACTATTTAAAAGAAAAAGAGTTTAAAGGAGTCTTGAGACTAAAAAGTTTGAGAACTGTTATACTGAATGACAAAATCTGCATACAAATGTAACTCAGACTGGAACAATGGGCTAAATCTAGATAAAATTTAATAAGGATTATTGTAAAATCCAACATTTGGGTCCAAAGAATCAACTGCTCTAGTACAGGAAGGTGAATATTCATCACAGACAAAGCTTATTTGAAAAGATCTAGGGGTTTTAGTGTACTTTAAGCTTGAAGTGAGTCAATACAATATGGCAACTCAAAAAAAAAAACTAACACAAACTTAAGTGGTATTAAGAGAAGTATAGTATCCAGAGTAGTGGAATGAATGAATGAATGAATGAAAAAGCAATTAAACGCTTCCTATGTGCAAAGTACTCTGTTAAGTGCTGGGGATACTCTAAATATAAACACTCTTCAGGGGTATTGAGAACCAGATGTTAAATTTTCAATATGAACATTTACACCTCAGAAATCCATTCCTTAGAAGAGCGGCAAACCCAAAGTAGTGCTAAGGCTAGATTAACCACATTAGATTGCAGGGGAAGGTGGGACTCAACAGAAGAAAGAATTTGCTTGACTTTCTACAAATTTTGGTATGTATTTACTTTGGATTCTACGGTACATAACAAAATTGTATTATGTCCCATGCCTTCTTAGTTTGATGCTGGCAAAGGAACTAAAGATACCTAGACAAAAGCTGGTCACAAAATAAAATCAGATGTGCCCGGGGAACCCTGAGGAAAAAGCATTTTACCTGGAATGAATGTCTATCTGTCCTCAATTAATAAATAGTTATTGTTAAAATATGCAAAAACAAAAACATGCAAAAATATGCAAAAATAATTTTCAAAGGCCTTTAAGCTTTTTTGAAACATTCTGAAATGGTATATATCTATATATCATTGATGTGGTCATTGCAAAACATTCTTCTCCAATGCATTAAATGAACCTGATAAAGAATATATTATTTGATGCTGTCCTAGTTTAAGCTCCCAGATATATTTGAAAGGAGCAAAGTTACATATTTAAACATCTTCCCAAACTAGATTTTTTTTTTTTACCAATTAGGGCTAGTCTTTGCTCATTCTTTCTCCAATCCCACCCCAACTAGTCCAAATTAGTGAAGCTTTATTAAATGATAATAAAGAATACTAAGTAGAAACAACACTTACTTGTTTCCTGTTTTCTTCTTGTTCGCTCATTTCCTGTATTCTGTCCAACACATCTTCCTTTGAAGGCTTAACCATCACTGAGTTTCTACTTAGAAGGTCGGCAATTTGCTCCATGAATAAACAGAAACGGTTCTGAGAGGTCTTTGTTTCCTCCATGCTGTTTTTCAAACTCTCCTCTGTTTCACAGAAATTTTTCTTCAGACAACTCAGCTCCTTCTTAGTGGAATCCCAGGCTCTCTGACCAATAGCTAGTCTTTCTTGTAAGATCTTAATTTCCCTCTCAAAACTCTGTTTTGCTTCTACAGCACTGGTCAAGTCCTAAAGAAAGATAAAGGGGAGTAGGGTAGAAAATAATGTCTTTGAATGAGAAAGACAAGGCAGAAAATAAAGATTGGATAATATTTTAGATGCATACCCCGACATAAAACTGCCCTGAACATAAATGTCATTTCTTATTAACTCTCTTAATATATTATGTCTAAATGCCATTGTAAAGCAAAAACCGAGATGTAACATCATTCAGCCAATGGTGTGTTTATACTGGATTCCTCATTATCTCTCACCTCCCCAAATCCAAGCTGTTGCCAAAGTCTGTCAATTTCACCTTTGCAACATTTCTTGAATAGACCCTCTTCCCTCCTCTGATACTGCCATCATCCTGGCAAAGTGCCCCATCATTTCATACTTGGACTGTTGCAGCAACCTGTCTGCCTTAAGTCTCTTCCCACTTCAATCTATCCTCCATTCAACAACTAAAGTGATTTTCCTAAAATTCAGGTCCAATTATGTCATACCCCTTCTCAATAAACTCCAGTGGCCCCTATTGCCTCTAGGATCAAATACAAAATGATCTTTTCGGTATTCAAAACCCATCAGAACCTAGACTCTTCCTATCTTTCCAATCATCTTCTATCTTACTCCATAATACACTCTTCAATCCAGTGACACTGGCCTCCTAGCTGCTACATAAACAAGACACTCCATCTCCAGGCATCTTATCTGGCTGGCCCCGTGCCTGGAACACTCTCCTCCACTCTCACTATAGATCTCCCTGGTTTCCTTTAAGGCCCAAATAAAATCTCACCTTCTATAGTAAGCCTTTGCCGACCCCTCTTAATTCCAGTGCTTTCCTTCTTTTCATAATTTCCTATTTATTCTGTACATAGCTTGTTTGTCCATATTTGTTTGCTTATTGTCTCCCCCATTAAATTGTAAGTCCCTTGAGGACAGGGAGAGTCTTCTGGCTCTTTTTGTATCCTTGGCACTTAGTACACTGCCTGTCCTATAGTAGGCACTTAATAAATGTTTACTGAAGTGAATTACTTGTTGAAAATATGAAACTAACTGCCCCCCTGGAATTTGTTTCATCTGAACTCATGGTTTCCTACAAACAATTAGGGATTGGAGATAGGATCTCCAATTGGAGATAGCTATATTAGGTATACCAATTGATTTACTTTGATTATTAATGACAAAAATTTTAGGGTGAGAGTTTTGTTTTATCCCTTATTCTAATTATTCTACCTTTTCTTCCTAAAGCACCAGTTAGTATTCCAGATGCAAAGAATATGCCAGGTAAATTAGGAGTTAAAAAAAAGGAATCAAATCAAAATCAACAAACATGTATTACCACTATGAGCAGGGCACTGGGGAGGAAACAAAGTTTTAGATAGAAAATGGTCCCTGACCTCAAGCAGCTTAGAGTTTCATAAAGAGATAAGCCATCATCATAGATAGTTACGACACACAATTTTACATGAGAATTGAATTAAGGAGTTTGCAAAATAAAAT
>NW_020953443.1:0-42719 GCF_900497805.2 Vombatus ursinus | reverse complement strand
TGATGGTCTGTGAAAAATAATTTAAAGACTATAGTGAGCATAATGACAGGCAGCAAGGCTTATGGAATAGAGAGCTGATCTTGAATTCAGGAAGACCTGGGTTCAGGTGCTGCCTCTGATAATATACTATGTGACCCTGGGCAAGACACTTACCCTTTCTCTCAGTGACCCCAGGAAACTCTCTCAGACTCTAAGTTGCACAGAAGGTTTAGATGCCAATGAAATGATGGGTCTTTTTTTGAGGGGGAGAAAGGGGAGTTAATATAATAATTAAAATAACATATATTGTGAAAAAAGCCAACTATACCCTTCTGTTTATTCTACTGCATGAATACAAGGGAAAGATCCAGAAGACTTTTTTTAAAAAGCAATAAAAAAGCAAAAAGCTATACTTTAGAAAAAAGTGTTTTCTGTTTATACAAAGCACATTCACATAAAAATCATTGACTGATTAATCAACATGTAAAAAGTCTTCCAGTTAGGTTTAGGGCAAGCAAGTTCTAACAGCAAAATGGTGCTTCATGAATAGAAGGCAATACCCATGACTAGACTATGAAGGCCTGATGGATCAAGGCCTGTAATTTTCATCAATTGCCCTCCTACTTTATAAAAGTGGGTGACTACTGGAGGATTTAATGACAACTGATATTTACATAGTACTTTAAAGTTTGCCTGGTACTGTACCTATACTAGCTTCTTTGCACCTCAGAATATCCCCTTTGGAGTAGCTACTACAGGTGTTATCTCCATTTATACAATTGGGAAAAACTGAGGTTCAGAGAGATTTTGTGATTTACCTATTCATAGTCACGCAGCTAGCAAGAGTCAGAGACACTTTAAACCTAGGTCTTCCTAACCTCAAATCTAGCACTATTCCACTACAACCCATTGCCTCTCTTTAAAAATACTTTCCCTGTACTAAGAGATTAGAAAAAGGAAAAATGATATGTGAAATAAATAGGTTCACGGGTTGGGGGGGGAGCATAAAAATTTGTCCTGAATATTATGGAAGATAGATTATCAGATGATTTACTGGACTGAGAGACATATTGATATATAGAAATATACACATATATACATATATAAATATATATATATCTCCCTCCCCCCCTTTTTTCTCTCCCCCTTTTTCTTCTTTCCCCTTCTCTTCTCTCTCTCTCTCTCTCTCTCTCTCTTTCTCTCTCTCTTTCTGTCTCTCATACATACACACATTCAAATACACAAACTGATTTTTAAGTCAACTAAATTCTATGTGCTGATATAAAAGGAAATTCAAAAAGTGGATGAGCAGTTAAGGTGCCTGTATCCCAGCGGTAATAACTAAACTAATTATAGAATCCATTTCTAAAAATGCCTTGCCTTTCAAGTAGCTGGCAATAGTTGGCTTCATTTCCCCTTTGCCATTCTAAAGCAGTTCTCTCAGAAAAGCCCCACTGTGACTACTAATTAAATTATGGGTAGTAAAATAAGAAACCAAGGACACTTTCTCACAATTAGAGTATTTCAACAGTTTGCAGACTTACTTTCATCAAGAAACATGATAGATGGTTAATTATAGTCCCCAGCCTCAGCAGTAATAAATTTGCTTAAATATACCAAAATAAAACTGGGGAGGGGGGAATGATCAGAATAGTGAAATTAACAGTTAGATAGGCTAACAAAATAAATGCACATCCAATCATCCTAGAGTTTCAAATACAACATCAATAAATAATAAGGGACTTTTATATGGAGGAGAAAAAAAATCACCTGGGATACAAAAAGGGGCAGTTTTGTATGGTCAGCCAAGTGACCCATTCAACAAGTTTGAATAACCATAGACAAATATATATTAAGCTTATGTTCTGTGTCAGACACATTTCTATAGCACTGTATAGTTTTCAAAGAACTGTAAGCTAGGTAGTACAAAGAATATCACTATTTTACAAATGAGGAAATGGAGGTTCAGAAAGGGTAAATTAATTATCTGAGGTCATAAAGCTAGTAAATGGTGAAACCACAACTCAAACTCGGGTCCTCTGACTCTAAATTCATTGTTCTTTCTACTATATACCTCACTGCCTTTCATCAGAATAACTTTGGGCTATTTACAAAAATCCCATAGAATATCCTAGCATCCAGTTTAATGTATATTATAAACTCACCAATAGTTAGAACTTTGATCAACTAGCAACCTTTACTAGAAAAATAATAAACATAGACAAAATTTCAAACCTCAATTTAGACAACATGCTGTTATTTGACTGCCTTAATGACAAAGACCTAAGTAACACTACCAAATCCTGCACTTGGTTTGGTACATGAAAAGATATGAATTCAACATTATGTATACCTCTCAGGGTTATTATGAGAAGTGCCATGTAAATGTCAAAGTGTTACAGAAATGAGGTATTGGGGCAGCTAGATAGCACAGTGGATAGAGCACCAGCCCTGGAGTAAGGAGGACTTGAGTTCAAATTTGGCCTCAGACACTCAACACTTATTAGTTGTGTGACCCCTGGGCAAGTCACTTAACACGGATTGCCTCCAAGAGAGAGACAGACAGAGAGACAGAGAGATGAGTTATTACTGTAACCCATACTACAGTTGACCCCCAATCCCAGACATAGTGGACTCAGATACACTTTGAGAGTTCACTCACAAAATTTCTCAAGTTCTTGCCCCCAACTAAAGAAATTCTGGAAATGTCACTCTCTGGATTATTTTGCTCCCACCGAAGTATCTCTTAGTTATCCATTAAACACTCAGGGTGAGTATAGGACAAGTTTTATTCAAGCCAAGAAAACATTGAGACTATATATGCACTAGAACCTATAGTCATAAAAATTCTTCCCTCAACTAATGGACTCTGAATGCAGATCAAAGTATATTTTTTTCACTTACTTTATTCTTTCTTGTGGGTTTTTTTCCTTTTGATCTGTTTCTTCTTCCACAACTGTGATGAATATGGAAATATGCTCTACATGATAACATATGTATAAACTATATCAAATTGCCTACCATTTTCAGAAGAGGAGAGGGAGAGAGGGAGAAAAATTTGGAACTCAAAATCTTGTAAAAATGAATGCTAAAAATTTTCATGATATATAACCGTGGGAAAAAAACAAAATACTATTTAAAGCAAAAAAAAAAAATTCTTCCCTCCTTCCCAAAGAAATCTTTAAAGACCTTCCAACTTACAGCACTACCCTAAGTAGTTCAGATTTACTCAGTATCATTTCTATCTCCTCTCCCAGTGGGCCTCACTTTTCTCATAGGAAAGGAAATAAGAGTAAGTAGGAGCCAGCGTCTCCAACCCAGACCTTCGCAGTCCAAATGATTCAGAGTATCCATTAAGGAAATAGCCTCAATTTGTGCTTTCACAACATTTTTAAGTTCTTCATTGCGCCGTAACACACATTTTTTTCTTGCTGTGCTGATCTCCCTCTACCCCTACAAGGGGTGGAGAACTATGTCAGGGTCAGAACTATGATTTTTATATATTTTATATTTATGTATAATATACATATATTTATATACTTTATATATATATATATATATATATGTTACTCTAATTAGAATGTGAGTTTCTTAAGAGAAAAAGAAATCTTACCTTCCTTGGCAGTGGCTGATATATAGTAAGCACTGAAAAATGCTTTTCTATACATGTGTATCTATGTATGTATTATGTATGCATGTGTGTGTGTGGGTGGGTATGTATATACATACATATACATATATATAGATATAGATATAGGTGTAGATATAGATATAGATAGAGATATAGATATGGATATAGATATAGATATAGATATAGATATAGATATAGATATAGATATAGATATAGATATATCCCTGGGTCATCAGGAGATTAGAACCACCCTCCTGAGGGACCAATGCCTGAAGCAGAGGAGGCCAGCAGGTAGAATATTAAGTTATAATGGATGAAGAGGGTGGAATAGTTATGCTGGAGATATGCCTGCAAGTAGATATTCTGGGGTTAGTGATATAAAACACATCTTCCTACTCTACAAATTATCACACAATAATAGTAAGCACCTACTTCACAGGATTGTGGTGAGGATCAAATGAACTAATGCTGGATCTCTTTGCAAACCTTAAAGCACTATAAAGATGATGGCTATGATGATGATGATGATGATGATGATGATGATGGTGATGATGATGATGATGATGATGACGCACCCTTAGCGTCAGGGCATACTACCCTTGGGGTAAAGTCACAGCTTCTACTTTGAAGACCACTGCTTTAGGTTATCTTTATATCAAAATGAAGTATTAAAATAAGGGGTTCACTTATAAACCCATTACATTTTAAATATTTTAAAAATCAAGTATAAGTCTAATACAACATGGATCATTATTACACAAGTTTGGATATGCTATGGGATCAAATTATGATCAAAATATGATGACTACACATGGCAGGGTTAGAGGGAATTTGGCCCTTGGAACGTTTTCTAAAATTGTCTATCAGTTGACCACATCTTTCCCCATAGTTAAGATCAACAAATAGGACTGCGCATATATTGAAAAATTCCCAAGGCAAGATGCAGGTCCAGATGTCCTTTGTAGATCCTTGGGAGAAGCAGACTCTAGGCAAATTGTTAGGAGGTAAGCTTTGGCAGTGAAAGCCATGTTTATAGAATGGAGCCCTGAGCACCTTGGGGGAGGGGAAAGGAATGGGAGACAGGGAGTCAGGACAGGTGATGGGGAAAAGATCTATAGAGCTTATATGCGTTTTAGTAGGTTCTATTTAAAAAAAAAGACTAAATAGAAAACCATGCTTATGTCTCTTTTAGTCACAGCTGTGCAAGGCCATAACTCGGGCACCACTAGTAACCTGATGTGAGTAAAGTTTAATTGCAGGCAAAATCCCTATGCAGAAATAAACAGTTCTGGAATAATGATCTTGAAAACTTTAAAATTACAGGAAACATTGCCAGAAAAGAAAGAAATTCTTAAGCCTCCTTTGCTATGTAGTCCCATTATCTAACTTAAATAAAACTATCAGAAAATTCTTCCACATGCCTCATCTAGTCTCTTAAAATGTAGCTCACATCCACAATCTCTTTGTCCACCCTCAGTGAAGATAAGCAACAGCTAGATAGAATTAAAAAATAATATGATTGACAAGGACATGTTTGAAATCAAATATATCTAACTTTCTAGCCCACTGATCCTGACCTCTGGAATCTATAGAAACATGAGTAGCTCCCATAAAGTAAAAGAATTTCTCAGTTTTAAGTTATCTTTAAAATAGGAAAGAGAAGTTTTTACATTAGTAATATGTATTGTCTTTAATAGTCATTTTCAAAATGTTTTTATTATGACTATTGAAACTTTTTTTTTAAAGAATAGCTTATGTCATCGTCAGTGTATTTTTAAATAAAGTATCAGGGTTTAATAATTAGGAACATCATAGAAATGAGCTCAAAAGAAACAATAAAACACAGAGATCTGAAATTGTTTCTATGGTTGCTTTCGCTACTGCAATCACAGCACTTAGATCATAAAGAAACTTTTTCTACCTTAAAAACAGCATTTAGAAAGACTTCAAAACACTCTCCCTATGGACATTTATAGGTCAGCAAAACTGTGTACTTTTTGTTACAGCCTTAACTCTATGAATGAATGAATACTTTATTATAAAACACAAGTTTCTAGCTTCTTGTAAAAAAAATTTTTTTTAATAGATACTTTGGCAGAAACATCATCTGCTTGGATTCACCCCATAGTCACATGTATTTGCAAAGTTGGAGCAAAGTTGCTTCTCATTTATAAGCAAAGCATTGAAAGGAAAGGGGATAAAGTTCTGACTTTTTGGAAAGTGAGTTATTGTGACACTATTCTCAGCTCATGCAGGCTTAGCCTCCAAAATTGCATGTTTATTACGCAGTATAGAATTCTTCCAAATCTGACAATGGGAATAACTTAAGAAATAAAAATAAATGAATAATTTAATAAGGAATTCATTGACTGGGGCTATTTACTGTGTTTGCTGCACTGAATGGGTATTAAAAACAAAACTGGTCAATAGCAGATTTCTATCATCTAACAGCTGCACAAAAACAAAGTTGGTTAAATGTCTAGTGATTATTGACATTTCAGAACTTCCTAAATTAAATTTATAATCATTCAAAAGAATTGGCCCTAACTATCCACACAGGAAAAATCAAATGGATGAGAGGTGCAGACCATAATAAGTAACTGAATGAACAGCTCAAATTGGCCCATTAGTACACATATCTCGGACAGGCACTGCAATTGGAAGATAAGTTGGGCCGAGAATTGAAGAGGAAGAAGAAAGCTAGCTGGATCATCTTAGAGAAATTATACGGTGATTTTGATGACCCTGTTTAGCTTCTTCCTAAAACAAAGACCCTTCTTTTTAACATCAATATTTTTCTGTTGATATTTTATGACTATAAGTCATCAAATACCACAGTTTCTGAAGAATTACAGTTATACATCACCTAAGGGCAATGGACAATCGATAACATGTTACTAATAAAGAATTGCATGGGAGACATATTCAACTACTCATTTATTTGATGGGTATTCAATAGGTGCCTACTATGTGCCAGAGAAAATAGTCCTGGTCCTCAGCCTCTATATGGGGGAAACAACAGAGATAACAGATGCAAAGTAATATTAACTAATTTCTAATAGAGAAGGCACAGGAAAGGGGATTGGAATGAGCTGAACCTTGAACAAAAATAGAAGTTCCCTGAAGTAGAGATGAGCAGGGAAGGTATGTCAGGCATAGAGTCAGCCTATGCTCCACAGACTGGAGATAGAATAGTATGGTGAGGAAGCAAACAGGTCAGTTTAATTGGAGTACATGAAAGAAAGTAATATGCAATAAGCTTGGAAAAGTAGGCAGGAACAAGATTGTAAAGGGCTTTAAATGACAAATAGAAGCATTAGTGTCTTGTTCTAGAGGCATTTGGGAGCCACTGGAACATCATAAAGAATGTCTATTATCAGATAAAAACGTATGACTGGAAAAGGAGGTAAGTTGGTCATGTAGTGAGACAACCCATGGAATCCACTGGTATCCACACAAGGTCAAGAGATAGAGAGGAAAAAATCTCACCATGTTGGAAGAATACTATATGGAAGATTTATAGGAAGACATGAACAAAATCTTGTTGGATGGAATGAGAAGATATAATGAGATGCAGTCTCTACCATGCAGTCTCTATCTTACCACATAAGGAATGTACACACTAATGAAATCACAGATCTATTGAAGCATTGAATTTGAATTGAATATTGAAGGATATTACTGAAAACACTTGTCAAAAATCAGCATTAAATTGCACTGTTGGTGGAGTTGTGAACTGATCCAATCATTCTGAAGAGCAATTTGGAACTATGCCCAAAGAGCTACAAAAATGTGCATACCCTTTAACCCAGCAATACTTCTTCCAGGTCTGTATCTCAAAGAGATCATACAAATGGGAAAAGGACCCACACATACAAAAATTTTTATAGCAGCTCTTCTTGCTGTGGTAAAGAATTGGAATGAGGGGATGCCCATCAGTTGGGGAATGGCTGAACAAGTTGTGGTATATGAATGTAATAGAATACTATTGTGCTATAAGAAATGATGAGCAAGTGGACTTCAGAAAAACCTGGAAAGGCTTGAATGAACTGATGCTGAATAAAGTGAGCAAAACCAGAACATTATACACAGTAACAGACAAAATGTCTGATGACTAACTTTTATAGACTCATCTCTTCTTAGCAAGGCAAGTATTCAAGATAACTCCAAAGGACTCATGATGGAAAATGCCATCCACATCCAGAAAAAGAACTATGGAGTATGAATGCAGATCAAAGCATATTATTTGCTCTCTTCTCTTTTTTTTCTTTCTTTTTGTTTGTTTCTTCTTTCTCATGGTTTCTTCCATTGATTCTAATTCTTCTTTACAACATGACTAGTGTGAAAATAGTTTCAATATGAATGTATATGTAGAGCCTATATCAAATTGCCTGCCATCTTGGGGTGGAGGGGAGGAGAGAGATGGGGAGAAAATTTGGAACTCAAAATCTTATGGAACTGAATGTTGAAAACTAAAAATAAATAAATATTTTTTTTGAAAATCAGCATTAATTGCCCATGGGGTAGGGGTGCAGAGATGGATTAGAGATACCTAAGAGCAATAATGGTTATAATTTTTATTCACTTTAGGTCAAGAGGGACCAACTTCTACTTTTAAGAAGATTGAAATAATGACAAAAGATAGAAACAGTCCATGTTAGAATGGCTGTGAATTGGTGGAGCTGTAAATTTATCTAATCATTCTAGAAAGCCATCTGAAATTACACTAAGATAATGATTAAAATGTCAACATTCTTTGACCCAGAGATTCTGTCCCCAGAAATATGCCAATAGGAGGTTAAAAATAAAAAGAAAGGTCCCATGAACACTAATATATAAATAACATCACTTTTTGTATTGGCAAAGAATTGGAAACAAATCAGATGCTCATAGATTAGGGAATGGTTTAACAAATTAGGATACGTGAATGCAATATTCCTGTACCATAAGAAATAATGAATATGAACAATGCAGAACGGCAAGAAAAGACTTAAGTAAAGTAAGCAGAACCAACAAAATGATAGACACAAAAACTACAACAATGTAAATGGGAAGAACAACAGCAATAAATTAAAATCATGCCATGTAATTAGATTGACCAAGCGTGACCCTGAAGAAAAGATAAGAAAATGTACCAACCTGCTTTTTTTGTGCAGGGTTGGGGGGCTATAGATATGGAATATCATATATACTTTTGGATTTAGTTGATGTGTTGGTTCACTTTGCTAAACTGCTTTTTTTTCTTTGTTATTCTTTATTATCCCCATTTCACAGATGAGAAACCTGAGGCTCAGAGAAATTAAGTGACTTACATGGATCACACAGGCATTTGTAAATGTGAGGAGCAGGAGGGCTCAAGCTGTACTGACTTCAAGCCCAGCATTGTTTCCGTGGTACCACACGGCATCTCACGCTGCCCATACCTTAAGCATCAATTGTGTTTGATGCAGTCTTGTGTCCCCTGCTAGACTCAAGATCCATGAAGGCAAATGTTATGTCCTTTTTCTCTGACCCTCACAACAGCACAGTGCTTTGCACATAGTAAGCTTTGTGAATAAAGGAATAAAAGCAGGTTAGAAACAGTGTGACATAGCAGGACTAAGAACTACCAATGAATTTTATCATTCTACTAGGTATTTAAATCTACAGTTATTTATAATTCCTTCTTTAGAAATCATTGTGACATAAATTGTTTATTAATTTATGTAAATATGCTCTTAATACTTCAATGGGCCTCAGGGCCCAGACCTCACATTTGGTGACTAAGTGAACACAAACTTACTTAGTCTACTATGTCTAACTGACCCTAGGCCTCAAAACATCAAAGTTCTCCCTTGGGAATCCATCCATCTGTCTTCTGGGGGGCTTTGCCACATGCCTGATGTCTCTACCCTGTGTCTCAACCTCTGCAGAAGATACCCAGAATCCAAATCCCGTCCTTAGAAAAATTAATCCATCATGTTTCTAACTCCTGCCTCAGGACCAAGCTGGATTTATTGGTGAGTGAATGAATATAAATTTACCTAGTCTACTATGTCTAACTCCTGATAATCACACCATGCTTCATTTACCTTCTCATCTTATCCAGTCATCCAAACAAGCTATCTTGTCATCTGCCTGCTGCTCTGCACCTTTTCCTGCCCATCTCCTGCCCTGTACCACTCAATACCATCTTATATTTGTTGTCTCACTTTATTAGAATGTAAGCTCCTTGAGGGCAGGAACTGTCAAACTTTTTGAATTGGTATTCCCAGAGTATAACATAGTACCTAGAATTTAATAAATGCTTTTTCATACATACACACATTCATTCATTCTTTCATTCAATGAACGTATGATCTCATCAACATGTGTATTCCTTCCATAGGAAGCCCATTCATACCTACACATCCTATGGGATTCCTTTCATGTTCTCCCAGATATCCATTGTGCTGGAGCCTTTCCTCTAGGGTATTTTCACACTTTATGGTTATCAGAACAATCAGCCAACAAGTATTTATTGTTACAATGTGTCAGGCCCTTAGCAAAGAAAAGCAAGACCATAGTTCCTACCCTTAAGGAATTCACATTTTAATGGGTGGGATACTATGTGAATAACTAGGAAGTTACAAGATATATACAGAGTAGATGGAAGATTATCTCAGAGCAAAGGCACTGAGGGAAAGGGGAGAGTAGAAGGAACAGTCTCCTTCAGAAGATAAGATCTGAGTGAAGTTTTGAAGAAAGCCAGGAAAGCAAAGAGGAAGAGGTGAAGAGGGAAAGATTTCTAAACAATGAGGGACAGTCAATGAAAGGCAGAGTCCAGATATGAAGTTTCATACGTGAGGAATATCAGGTTAGTCAGTATAGCCAGATCACAGAGTACATGGAGGGGAGTCAAATATAAGAAGACTGGAAAGGTGGGAAGGGGACATATGGTGAAGGACTTTAAATATGAAATAGAGGACTTTATATCTGATCCTGTAAGTAATAGGGAACCTCTAGCACTTAGTGAGGGAGTAGGATAATGTTATACCTATTCTTCAGGAAGATCACTTCAGCAACTGAGTGGAGGATGGATTGGAGTAGGGAGAGACTTGAAACCAATTATAAGACTATCATAGGAATTCTGTCACATGAGTAACAAGATGGAGGACTAGACATTTTCTCTGAGCCCTATAACCTCTGAAGCCTCTCCAAAATAGAAATCATGTGCCAAAAATAAAGTGATTTCAGCTATCTTCATGGTCTACGACATCCAAAACCCAAAAGAAAGTTAAAAAAAAAGATGATCAGATGCTCATTGACTCTAAGGTAACTCAGCACCCCTCCTCCATCTTCCATACTACCAGCAGTGAAGCTATGCTAGTGGACCCAAGTACCTGACACACAGGCTTGTAACAAAATCCACCACTCCTATATCTTAGTCCCCCCTCCCTCTTTCCAGTGCCACAGAGAACCCAGTTCCAGGGTATGGAAGTTTGCTCAGGCTGTGACAAAAAGCTAGCACCCCAGCGGACAATCCTTTGGCACCAGCGCTGGCAAAGCACTGAACTTCTGGGAGGTAGGGGTTGGAGGGAGACAACCCTGTATCATCAGTGCTGCAAAGCTTTAAACTGCCAGTACTGGAATGGAAACTCCCATGGTGTCAGTGTGGTGCTCTCTGAACTCTGGTGCTAGGTCTGAGAACTTAGGAGCAGAGGGAGCCAGGCCGAGACACCAAGACAGTATATTGTGTATTGGGATGGGAGGGGAGGCAGTGGGGAGGAGAGATGCTGTGAAGCACTGCACTAAGCCTAAGGAAAAGAGCACATTGTCCAGCTGGGGCCAGTTCTAACCATCCAAAAATCACTTGGGGCAGAAGCTGGTGAACCGTGAATTGCCCAGCATGGGAAGAGCCTGAGATGCCCAAGGAAACCACCATTAGAGGAGACACAGTCAGAAAGTAAATAGAGGACCATCAGAGGGGTGAAAAAAGACTGAAATTACCAAAGATATCAAGAAGAAGAAAACTCCGAGAACACGAACATTAAAAACACAAATCATCAGGGAAAACATTAGCAACAGAAGGATATGTGGCCTCCAGATCTAATAAATAAGTTCAGATATCTATGAAGAAATGTTGCAAAACAAAAGAAAACAATCCAATATTTGATGAGACAGAAGACCCTGTGGAATCTAAGAAGAGAACCACAATACACTATTGCTGAGTGATTCAAAAGAGAAATGGAAAATATGAGAGCAGAATTTATGGCCTGCACAGCCAAAATAATGAGCAGAATAGAAAAGGAGAAATCTGCAATGGCAAGTCTCACCAAAGGAAAAAAAAGAGAGAGAGAGAAAACGATAGATTAGGAATTCAAATACACAGAAATGAAGAACAATCTAAAAAAAGACAATAACATTAAAAGAAACTCTGCTCACTATGCAAGCAAAACACACTGATCTCAAAGACAGGATGCACAGAGACAATTTAAGGATCAAAGATCCTCTAGAAGAACAGAACAGGTCAAAAAACTTTGACACCATAATGAAGGAAATAATACAAGAAAACTGTCCAGAATTTCTGGGCACAGAAAATGAAATATCAATTGAACAAACTCATAGATCACCTCCAGAAAAAAAAAAAAGCTGTAAGCTCCAAGAAACATAGTGGTTAAATTAAACAATTCAATTCAGAAACAAGTTGCATAAGCAATCAGAAGAGAGACCATCGAGCACCAAGGAAATGAAATTCAAATAATGCTAGACTATTTTGCACCCACCAGAAAATGCAGGTGGGAATAGAATAATGGTTTGAGAAGAGCAATGGAAGTCAGAATGCAGCTCAGGATGACTTACAATGAAATCTAGGCTTAACTATAAATGAAAAAAAATGATCAATAATAAAGAGGTGCTTGAAAAAATGTTTAGAAAGAAAACCATAACTGAACAGATTATTTGCTTCTTGAGCAACCCAAACAACAGAAATGCATGAGAGAGGAGTGAATAAATGCAGCAGCTAAGGACAGCAATAGCAACAGAGTTAAGAGTGGAGAGACCAGTGAGAAACTTCTTTCCAAATGTACACAAGGAGATGGGGTGAAGGTGAAGTTCAGTGCAGGTAACAGTGAAGATGGGGGCCTAGGGTATGTGGTGGACTGATTATGACAACATCCTGTCTACAGATGAATCAATGATCTTGTGGGAATATATTACAAAATAGGAGGGTGAAAGGGGGAAGGGGAACAAAGAAATAGAGGGTAGTATATTATGTGCTGGGTTCAAATCAAGGGATAGCTATAAGGGGAAAGTGATTTCAGAAAGAAAAGAACCTACAGAGGGAGTGAGTGAGGAGGAGGGAGGAAGGATTAAAAAGGGGCGGGAAGAAGGAGGCCTTGCTTTGGTGGGGGTGAGGGTGAGGTTCCACTGATGAATGTTCCTAAGTGCAAAGAAAGATGGTCTGTTAAGGGAGATGGGATCCTTGGGCTGGGTGTGGCCTGAGGGATTTTGTGCTTGAAAAGTCGACCCAGGACAGGAAGTGTGGAACTCATGGGGGCAGGTGGAACCTGGGGGAGTGGTAGAGCATGGACACAAGAAAGAGATTTTTGAAGCAAATAAGGGAGAGTAAGTAATCAGAGGAAGGTTTAATCAGTAATGGGCTGCCTAATCAGAGACATTGTGAGGAAGAGCCCTACCATGGGTCAGTGTCCTCTCTAACACTTGAATAACTGGCATTGCTTTGGAAATGAGGCACAATGGAAAAGGGAAAATCATGGGGCACCCATCCTTCCTAGAGTGGAGAGCCTAGAATGGATATCTTGGAAGTTCTGATTACATGAAGGATACAGAAAAAAAGAGATCAGATAATTATAAGGGTCATAAGTCAGAGAATGAAGTTCCAGAGTAGACCGAAAGAAAGTATGGATAATGAAGAGTGTGAGAGAAATCTTTTTGAAAAGGGGTATAAGAGGGCAACTAGGTGGTGCAGTGGATAGAGCACTGGCCCTGGAATCAGGAGGACCTGAGTTCAAATCCGGTCTCAGACCAGACACTTGATACTTAGTATCTGTGTGACCCTAGGCAAGTCACTGAACCCAATTGCTTCACCAAAAAAAAAAAAAAGAAGAAAAGGGGTATAAAAAATAAGCATTTTAAAAAATTATAAATAGGATTAGTTGAACAGAAGGAAAGGGGAATTGACTAGACTGAGAGGGGAGAAAGGGTATAAAGAATTACCAGCTAAAAGCAAGAGGGGACAAGGAACTAATAAGCAAAACCCTAAAAGGAAAGGAATAACAAAAGAGGGAACAGGAGTGAGGGGAAAAGAGCCAGTGGAAACAGCCACCTTAAAAAAAGATTAAAGTAATTAAAGGAACAAAGTACTATGTTTACAGCAGTAGAGGGGGGGGAAATCATAACTTTAAAATTATTAAAATTATTAAAAATATTAGAGGCAGATAGAGGAAAATATAAGCCTAATTTCCTCAACTTTAAATTTGAATGGGCTAAATAGTACAATAAAATGAAAAGCAGTTACAGATTGGATAAGGACCCAACAATTTATTGCTTACAAGAAACATATTTTTTAAATAGTGTATATGTATGTATGTATAGAAAATAAAATGAGGAGATGGGAAAACATTTACTATGTATCAAGTAAATGCAAAAAAAAAGCAAGAATTGAAATCTTACTATCTGACAAAGCAAAAACAAACATTTAAAAAAATAAAAAGGGGTAAATAAGGAAATTACATCATATTGAAAGGAACCATAGAAAACAAACCAATATCAGGAATAAACGTATATGCTACAAATGCTTTAGCCTTCAAATTCATAAAAGAAACATCATCTGACCTACAAGAAGACATAGACAGTAACACAATAGTAATAGGAGACTTCAATATCTCTTTCTCAGTCTTGGTTAACTCTAACAGAGAGATAAGCAAAAGGAAAAATGTGGAACTGAGCAAATCACTGAAGAAACTACAGTTAAAAGACTTATGGCATCTTCCAAATGGGACAGCAAAAGAATATATGTATTTCTCAGCATTGCATGAAACTTTTACAAAAACTGACCATGTACTAGGTTACAAATATATTGTAAACAAATGTAAAAAGTCAGAAATAGTCCTTTACAAACCATAACACAATAAAAATAGTAGTTGGTTCAGGAACCACAAACAAAAGACACAGACCCAAATGAAGACCCAAAAGAAATCCTAAATAATGAGTAGGTCAAAGAATAAATCATAGAAATAATAAATAACTATGTAAAAGAAAATAACAATGATGGGACAACACACCAAAATTTCTGGGATACAGCTAAAGTAGTCTTTAGAGGCAAAATTATATATCTACTACTAACATATATAAACAAAATTTAAAAAATAGATTTATTAATTGAATATGTATTTTTAAAAATTAAAAAGTCAACAAATACACAAACCTAAAAGAAGTACAAAGGAAGAGATATTAAAAATTAAAGGGGAAACAGGTAAATTAGAACAAAAAAGCCTTGAAATTGATTGATAAAATTAAAAGCTGGTTCTTTAAAAAAACTAATAAAATTGATAAGCTTTTATTAAACTGATTAAAAAGAAGAGAGCAGAAAATCAGACCAGTAAAATAGCAAGTGAGGAAGATAAAATCACAGCAAAACCATAAGAAATAAAAAAGTAAACACAACACATTGTGTACAGTTATATGCAAAGAAAACTAAGAACACAAAAGAAATAAATGAATACCTTCAAACATATAAAATACCCAAAATATCAGAAGACCAGGAGAGATCTTACATAACCCAATCTCAGAAAATCAAATACATCTAGCTACAAAAAAACTATCAAAGGAAAAAACTACAGGTCCTGATAGATTTACAGGAGAATTCCATCAAACTTTTAAAGAACAGTTATTGCCTATACTTCACAAATTATTCTCAAAAATTGAGAAAGTAACCTACCAGAATTCTTTTATGAGACAAACATAGTCCTACTACCTAAATCTGAGAAAGATAAAATACAGAAAGAAAACTATAGGCCAATATCATTAATGAATATTGACTCAAAATTTTTAAACAATATCCTGTCAAACAGACTACAGTGATTTATCTAAGAAATTATTCATTATAACCAAGTGGGATTTATACCAGGAACTCAAGGATGGCTCAATATTAGGAATACAATCAATATAACTAATCATATTAAAAACCAAAACATCCAAAACCACTTGATCATCTCAATAGACGCAGAAAAAGACTCCAACACAGTACAACACGTAGGTTCTTAAAAAAAAATCCTACAAAGGATTTGTAATAATTACAATAATTTACATAAAAGGACCTTTGTTAAAAAGAGTATCCAGGTGATAAGGCTGTAAAGGCTCATAGGCTGTAAAGAAGTCAAGCTTGAGGAAAGATTATTAGGTTTGGCAATTAAGAGACCATTGGTAACTTTGGAGTAAGCAGTTTCAAGTGAATGATGAATTAAAAAACAAGACTACAGAAGCTTCAGATACTAGTGAAAGGAGAAAAAGAAGAGGCACCTAGTGTAGATGGCTTTCTCAAGAAGTTTAAATGAGAAGGGGAGAAAAGGTATAGGACAATAACTAAGAGTAATGATCAGATCCAGTGAAGGCTTTTTAAGGTTGAGGAGAGACATGGGCATGTTTGTAGGAAGCAAGGAAGAAACTAGTAGATAGGGAGAGACAGATTAAAGAGTAGGGGTAATAAAAAGAGAAATCTTCTGGAGAAGATAGGAGGAAATGTGGGATGAGATCAAGGATGAGATTTGCCTTGGCAAGAAAAAGGTCAACCTCTTCAGCAGAGACAGGGACAATAGAGGAGGTAATGGGAAATATGTCTGTATAGCGCAAGATGAAAAGGAATAGAGAAGAGTGAGCTCTTGATGAATGATCTCAATTTTTTTTTGGTGAAGTATGAAGCAAAGTTCTCAGCTGAGAGGAGAAAATGAGGGGTAAGGACCAGGGATCCTCACACTGACTTTAGGGTCACACTCAAACCTGATTCTTTTGAGATTCATAGACATAATGTATAACCAGAAGAACATTTGTATTATTAAGTAATTACATTAATAAGTTCAAATAATCAGCATTATGTTTATTGGGTTTGTTGATATACACATCATTAGTCTGTGGAAACCAGTTCAAGAATAGTAGACAAGGTAACCTGCTCAATTCAGAGGTTATTGTGTATATCATCAATTCTCAACCATCTTGGATCCCTTATCTGTAAATTTACAATAATAAGAAAAGAGGAAGTGCTAATGTGTTGTAGAACTATTGTTCCCTGGACTATTCCACACCATGTTCTACTTTCACTATCAACTCTACCTCCTCCCCACTGATAACTTGGGCTCTGCCCCTGGGTCCCTCAGCTCTGATAGGTAAGCATTTGCTTTATCTTGCCAGGTTCCCAGCTTCCTTGTCACTTCCTGTCTAGCTCCACAGCACACCAATTGGTGGGTATCCTACTTCTTCCTCCTTCCAGTTCCCTTTAGGTTTTGTCTTCCCTCATAGAATATAAATTCCTTGATGGCAGAGACTATAATGCATAGCTTGTATCTATCCCACTTAGCATAATACCTGGAATATAGGGAGCTCTCAATAAATGCTTTCATCTATCCAACTATCAATGAACTATTATAGCTAAATCTCTGGTCACCACTGATCATCCTGTCTCAACTGAATATCATTGTTCTTAGCGGAGACAACCAAACAAAATATCCTTAATGTTTAGCCTATCTTGCCTATGGATCACCCTGTCTTTATCCTTCACCCAGTTTTTGAAATATAACCTCTTTCATAAAGTAGAACTGCCTCTAGTTCTCATTTCCTATAATCATTTTTATTTGAACATGGCCTCCTTTAACAACAATTCAATTTTCTCTCTTTACGGTTTCATTTCTTCAAGGGTTCAACCCAGTCTATTTTTTGCTTTGTAGAAACTAATCATTTTAATAGTATACAGTTATTGGTTTACACAGTATAATTTGCTGTCCCAGGATTTTAAAATTCAAGACTGCAGATAAAGAATTAAAATACAGTACATATTTAATTCTCATTTTCAAATAGATCAGACAAAACAGAAGTCAGATAGATGAGATGATTTATTTTGCTGGATAATATTTAGAACTGAATGTTCTTTCTCTACAATGTCACTAAAAAAGACATATTTTATCAGAAGCATTTACTTTTCAATGATACACATTGGAAGAAATAAACGGTACATTCATTTCCATGAGGGCCATACAGCTTACCAAAGTTACTTCTAAGGAGATGCTTGCCTTTTTTTTCCCCTCATTGAAGTCAGTCTGCTCAGAACAATGACCCCACTTCCTTTTGGCCAACTCTACTTTACAAATGTGAGTTCCCCAAGTGCGCACGCACACACACACACACACTCTTCACATACTGTACCTTGTTCAGCGTTTCTTTCTCTTCAATGCAGGAGGCAGTTTTTTTCTGCTCTTTGTTTACTTCTGAAACCAGTCGCATGATGGTCTGTCTGCTGGCTTTTGCCTCCATCTCATGGACATTTACAGTCTCTTCAAGAGTAACAATCTGTTCTTGCTTAAGTGTGTTTTCTTTATGCAACTCCCTAACCTGAAGGGAATAATAAATAAAAATGAACAGCTTTTTATGCTGATTTTTATGAGCGAGTGCTGATCTCTACACAATTCAGTGGGCTAACTGATCCAAGTAACAAAAAGGACAAATGCTACATTGGCCTGAAATATCCTTTCAAAAGCAACCTCTAAATTCTGCAAATATAAGTCTACTAAGCAGTCAAGTTAGTATTTTTTTTTTGGGTGAGGCAATTGGGTTTAAGTGACTTGCCCAGGGTCACACAGCTAGTGTCAAGTGTCTGGTCTGACACCAGATTTGAACTCAAGTCCTCCTGACTCCAGGGCCAGTGTTCTATCCACTGCTCCACCTAGCTGCCCCCCAAGTTAGTATTAATCCAAGAGTATCCTTAAGGAAACAATGGCAGAACTGTGACATTTTCCAAATTATAAAATAAAGCATATACTTATCAAGTCTCTGGCAGCAGTATTACAGGTATAGAAATTATCTTAATGCAATGCGGTAAGAAGAGATGACAGCAGTAGGAATGAATGTCAAGTATTTGTAAGAAGACTTTTAATTGGGAATTGCATGCATCACAGGACTGCATGCAATTATCATATAATAGTAGTAGTAGTAGTAGTGGTCGTGGTGGAGGTGGTGGTGGTGGTGGTAGTAGTAGTAGTAGTAGTAGTAGTAGTAGACACTAACATTTATATAGCACTTTATGTTTTGCAAAGTTTTTTACGAATATTATCTCACTTTATCCTTACAATAACCCTGTTTTACAGTAGAGAAAACTGAGATAGAGGTTAAGTAACTTGCCCAGCGTCACATAGCTAATAAGCATCTGAGGTCATAGTTGAACTCAGGACTTCCTGACTCCAAGTTTACAGCCCTGTACACTTTGCTACCATGTCAATCTCATCCATGTGAAATATACTTTGTTAACTTATTTCAGTAAGAAGTACTTTTGAAAAATCTCTTTTTTTTTTCAAAAAAACCTCATTTTATTTATTAATTCAAGGGTTTTTTCTTTTTTTCTGTTCAATTATGTTAATCTCTTCTTTAATTTTCAGAATTTCTATTGAGGACCAATGACAAAGAATGCTCTTAACCTCCAACCTCTTAACGAAAAAGTGATTGACTCAAGATGCAGAATAAGAGATACATTTTTCATATGGCCAATGCAGGAATTTGTTTTGCTTGACTATGGTTCAAAGCACTGGGTTTTTAAGACTCAGGACCTTGAAGTTATAATAAATAAGCTTAACCTATGGAGAAAATGAGACCTCCCTTCTTTGTGGAAGTAATGGAGTATAGGTGTCGAACTAGCAGGTCCTGGTTAATGGGCCAGTGGAAGATTCTACTTGGGACAGATAGAGTGCCTAGATTCCTGATAGAGACCAAGGGCAAGAAAGGTTGAAAGAGACAAGATGCCATTTCTCCAAGGCCCAGTGAACATTAGAGTCTCTTACCAGGGGATGTTGTATGTAGTAAGTTATTTTAAGTTTTCTAAATAAATCCTAAAGGAGGGGTAGGTAGGTGGTGCAGTGGATAGAGCTCTGGCCTTGGAGTCAGGAGGACCTGAGTTCAAATCCAGCCTCAGACACTTGACACTTACCTCAATTGCCTCACCAAAAAGTCCAAAAAAAAAAATCCTGAAGGACCATGTGTATTATTTATCTGAAGTAAATAATCTTTCATTCTAATTATAGTAATCATGTTTTGCTTAACACCTGCAACATGATGTTAATTTTTTTATATAAAAAGCTGACTTTAAGCAATCTATACTCCTACTTTTATAAAGATCCAAAGTGAAATGCTAATGTCATTGAGATCAACTTTTTCCTTTGGTTTTGTTTCTAACTGGACAGGTAGATAGGCAATGTAACTTTAAAACACGTGGATAGTCAAATACATACATACACATATGCATGTATGTATACATATGCTGTATGTGTGTATATAGATAGATTGTACATATCTATTCATTTACATGTTATCTCTTGCACTAGAATGTAAGTTCCTTGAGGACAAGGAATATTGTTATTTTTTCTTATTTGTGTCAAGAGTACTTAGCACAGTGCCTGGCACAATGGCTGTTGTTGCTGATGCAATTGTTGTTTGTCCTTCAATGCCATGACTTGCAAGTGAATTGGATTTAAGTAAGGGAGCAAAGTCACCAGCCTCACTTTCTCCTCCTAAGTTATCTGGGTCCAGTGGCAAGATATAGATCAGGACACCTGGAGATGGCCCTAGACCCGCAGGGTCTTCCCCTCCCTGACTGATTTCTTTTTTTCTTTGACTAGGTAAAAGAGGCCATTCTTTGTCTCATTTCTCACCTAGCCTTAATCAATGAATGGACTTGCCTCAGTCAAACTGAGACCTGGGAAAGACCTTAGCTTAAAAAGGCCAAGGTCTCCCACTGCATCTGGAGTCTCACATAATAAGCACTTAATAAAAGCACACTGTTTGATGTATTGTTGATTTAATTTGCCAAACTACAGATATATTTAAAAACAATTAAGCAGTCAGCATAATCTCACTAAGGTCAATTGAGCCAGAAAAGGCCTTCAAAATCATATTGATCAAAATCATAACTCCCTCATTTAACATAGGAGGGAAATGGGGCCCAAAGATATAAAGTGACTTAATCAAGGTCATTCAGCTGTTAGTGACAGATCTGATTTGAGTCCAATTTCCTTCCCACATAATTTTTTTACCATTTCTACAGAAAGTAAATTTTGTTAAATTTGCAACAAACACCTTTGAAATGAAATGCTCCTGAGATTCCTCTTCATTCTTCATATCCATTTCTAAGCAGCCAGAAAGTTGGATTAGAAATTCCTCAAGTTTCCTGCTGTTCTTAGCGGCTTGGTTCTTGCTTTCTTCATTTTCTTTTAAACACTTTCTAACCAGCAAACAACAAATACATCAAGATTAATAATACTGGAATGCAATGTTTCACAAGCAAAATTGAGAATTGTAAACACTTTTGTACATGCCAGCTTACTGTTCTCATAGAGGCTTCAACAAGAATGCTCTTTACTAAAAAAAAGAAAAAGTTGTTAGCTAGGGTTAAGGACCAGTCTTTTTTTTTTAAGCTAGTAAATTTCATGTCTTGACTAGAAGCTACAACCCAATGTGAAGCCGGGAAGAACAAAAATAATTAAAGATGTGCATAGTCTCCTTCCTTGCCTTGTTATAAAACGTTTCTCACACTTACCTTCCCCTATCACTAATTTCTTTCAGTCATGAGCAGGCACAAAATCAGTAGTGAATTCGAGTTCAATGATATGCACAGTAGATTTAAAATATATTTAAAATAAAATGCCCATTATTAAGCAGTTATAACATCATAGGCCTTAAAATAATGCATGTTTTCTCAACTTAGCAGCCTAGAATTTGCCTCTGTCTTTCTGCGAGAGGAAGGCTAGAGGAAGAAGTATAAAAGTCTCCTAAAGCCTCCCTTTAAAGAGGGTCAAGAAGTTCAGCCAACTCTTCATTTTCCACCAGTCACCTTGCTTGGCTTCACTCTGCCATCATCAGGTCCCCGCCTCATAGCCTCTGTCCTCCACCTTCTCAGCTTTCCTTAGTGTGCAGACTTCCACCATTACATTGTAAACTCCTTGAGGGCAGGGACTTTCTCTTTCTTAATTATACCTCCAGAATTTAGCATGCTTGGCACATTGTAAATACTTAACAAATGTTTATTTTACTATTGAATTGCTAATCTAACATCTTCATTTTACAAATAAGAAAGCCAAAGTCCCAACAGATAAAGTGACTTGCCCATGATTACATAGAACTAAGATGAGAACCAAGATATTCCATGTCCTCTTAAGATAGTTTAAGATAAATTATTTTAAATTTTTCAATATTGTCTGCTGATTTTTTTCACTTTTTGTTTTCATTGGAATAGCAATAGATATTTCCAGGAGCCAAGGGGAAGAGCTTTTTTGTATAGGAAGACAGAGATATTTTGCACTGGTAGGAGTAAAATATAAAATTAAGACCTTTGTAGATGAAATAAAGAGCAACTAAGATGGCACAGTAGGTAGAGTGCCCAGAGTTAGGAAGACTCATGTTCACCAGGTCAAATTTAGCCTCAGACACTTACTAGCTATGTGACCCTGGGTAAGTCACTTAACCCTATTTACCTCAGTTCCTCATCTGTAAGAAATGAGCTGGAGAAGGGAATGGCAAACCCCTCCAGAATCTTTGTCAAGAAAACCCTAAATGAAGTCACAAAGAGTTGGACATGACTGAAACTACTGAACAACAATAAGCTGAAAGAAGTATTTAGTAAAGGTGGAAGTGTAGGACTAAAGCATGGAGAACATTTAATTTTTGTTCTTGCCCAACTTCATTTACATTCATGTACAAGAACACCATGAGTACAGCAGACTTCCAAGTACCTTCAGCCTCCATCTAATTTTGTGGATTGTTGTATTTGGGGGAAGGAGGAGTTAGGAAGCAGGGAAGCATAGTCCCTGATTTGGGTTGTAGAGAACTGGATCACTACAAGGTATTTAAAGGAAGTTGCAATGAATTTCTATCCCTTATCTGGGACTATAGACTTTGAATCGGACCTAAACATAGGTACACACATACACACACACACACACACACACACAACTTTAGCCTGGTACTTGTTGGCTGACTTCTGTTGGCTGCCCTTAGGTAAGGGCAATGGTTCATGACTTCAGCTCCGGGCTAAAGAGCTATTAGCTTGTCTTTGTCAGGGAGAGACTTTTCTAGTCACTACCCTTTAAACCACGGGTGCCAAGAACCTAAGAGATGGCCCTGAGGAACTGAATAATAATCATAATCCCAATATGTAGCACTTTAAGGTTAGCAAAGTGCTTTACAACAAATCTGCTCTTCCCAACAGCCCTGAGAAATAGCACAGAAGATGGTAGCAGAGGAAAGATTAATAACTATGAGACCAGAGGAGATGTCTAGCTGAATGGAGGAGACTCAATAGCTGTCAGATAGTAGAAGAAAGTATGATCACCAGAGGACATCAGCATCACCTTGAAGCATCAGATAGGGTAGTTATCCTAAACAATTCCATAAGTGTGCACCTTCCATGTATGTATATGTTCCCTGAACAGACAAGTTCTTAACATGTGTCCCTTCATGTAGGTTGTGTGCCTGGATGTATGCCCTCAATGTGTGTTACTTATTCATTTGTATTCTATGTGTGTGCCTGTGTCTGTTCTCCTCCACTAGTAGCATCATAGCCCACGAAGAACATAACGTCACATTTGAGTAAGGTCATTCCTCAAAGCCCTTCTAAATATAAAAGGATCAGGAATGGAGCTGAGGAGATAGACAATTACCTCACCTACTGTGCTTGGCATTGTCTCTGTGCCTTCCCCACCCTCTCATTTCCATAAGAGAATGGAAAAGATTTAGGGTTTGAAAACTGGGAAACTCCTGAGCTATTTGGTAGTTTGAGAACAAATAACTAATCTCTGATTTACAGCCTTGCATTCACAATTTAAATGGAAAACTCATCAGTAAGTAGGGTGAGATCTCTGCCAGAGGAACTCAAGCCTCTGGATCAGGTTCTAAACCAAATGTTCTTTATCTTTTTTGTGTCATGCCCTTCTTGGGCAGTCTGGTGGGGCCTATGGACCCCTTCTCAGAATAATGTTCTTAAATGAATAAAATAAGGCACATAGGATTTCAAAGGAAAACAGTGATATTGAAATAGGGTGGGGGATTTTTTTGTCTTTTTGAATTTAAGTTCAAAATTAAAAAAAAAAGAAATAGTTATCAAAATACTTTTTAATATAAGCTATGGCTATGCCACTCTGGGCAAGTCACTTAAATTCATAGCAATAGAGACAGTCTCTAAGAGTCTAAGTTTCAGGACAGTTACAGATCTATGTTCGGAGAAGAAATTTTCCTATAGAAACAAAATCATACTTCTTCCCCATAAAATACATGGAATGCAAGGTTTTAAAACAAGAACCAAAGGGGAAAATGTTTTAACTGGTAGGAAGTCTTAACCACTTACAGGTGCAGAAACCTACAATTTTTAATCTTGCTGGGGCCTAGTCCACACAATTGCCCCTTATTCTGGCTAAATACCATGGAGGTAACCTACTCTCCCTTTTAGCACCCTATGTGTATCATCTTTCCCAACCATAATGCAAGCTCTTTAACTGTAAAGATTGCCTTTCTTGCTTGTATCAGTGCTTAGCTGAATACCTGGCACCCAGTAAGTGCATAATAAATGCTTTATCATTGAATCAATCAACAAGTATTTATAAAACACTTGCTATGTGCCAGGCACTCTGCTAGACGCTAGTGACACAGAAAAGGGAAAACACAGTCCCTTCCCTCAAGGAGCTCACGTTATAATGGGAGAGACCACAAGCAACAACTAAGTGTGTGTACAAGAGCTATAGAAGCATAAATGGAAGTATAAATGTCAGAGTGACAGGATCAGGAAAGGCCTCGTATAGAAAGTGGTATTGGGGGCAGCTAGATGGCACAGTGAATAGAGCTCTGGCCTTGGAGTCAGGAGAGCCTGAGTTCAAATCCAGCCTCAGACACTTAACACTTACTAGCTGTGTGACCCTGGGTAAGAAGTCACTTAACCTCTAACGCCTCACCAAAAAAAAAAGAAAAAAAAAAAAAAAAAAAGGTGGGATTGGAGCTGAGTCTTTAAAGAAACCAAGGAAGCCAGAAGGTGGGGAGGCGAGGAGGGAGAGTATTCTGGGCATGGGGCCAATGAAAAGCCTATCTCAATATTCCCATGTTTCAAGAAGAAAAGTCATCTTATTTCACTTCCTCACTGAAAGAAATGTTTTCTAATCGTTGCAAAAAGAACAATCAAGTTTAATCCCTGAAAATGAGAGTAGCCAGATCAAAGTCCCAATCAACTACAAGTCTTCAAGAAGCATAAAGATGGGCTAGTCAAACAAAAATATTCAAGTTCACGTAAGCTTGTGCTCCAATACAGAGTTTTCATTTCAGAATTTCAGATGAGCTTTCTGAAATATCAGTGGCCATCTCTAATACTCTAAAAAGCCATTAAGAGGCACTTTAATGGCAAAATGGACTCATTACAGTAATTGGTACCACTTTTTACAGACAGTACATGGTAATCATGATTACTGCTTTCCTTCCTTACCATGTTTATTTTTTTTTCCTGCAAAGTTTTTCACTGTGCTCCACGTGAAATAAACCATATAATTACAAGTCCTCAAAAGCATATCATATTTCTACTTAGAAGAAATGTAGAACAATAAAAGATTAGTTTTGCTGTGACTCATTTAGCTGTTCCTCTTTTGAACCTATAAGAACTGTATTCATTCTTTGAGATTCAAGATAGGCCCCCAACAGACTCTATTTTCCCTCTCAGCTACTCCACCAGAAAAATGCCTAAGAATTTATGTAGGGTAGGTTAAAAGCCTGGAAAGAGATGAGGCCAACTATGTATTCTTTTTTTTTTTTAGGCAATTGGGGTTAAGTGACTTGCCCAGGGTCACATAGCTAGTAAGTGTCAAGTGTTTGGTCTGAGACCAAATTTGACCTCAGGTCCTCCTGACTTCAGGGCCGGTGCTCTATCCACTGTACCGCCTAGCTGCCCTAAAAGGTTCTACTTCCTTTTTTTTTTTCGGCTAGGCAATGCGGTTAAGTGACTTGTCCAGGGTCACACAGCTAGTAAGTGTTATGTGTCTGAGGCCGCATTTGAACTCGGGTCCTCCTGAATCCAGGGCGGTACTCTATCCACTGCGCCACCTAGCTGCCCTCATCTATGTATTCTTAATAAAAGCAGGAATCTGAAACAAAGCTGATTGAGATGGAGAGCCATCTCTAAAGTAATTTCTCCTAGAAGGTTTAATTCTTTACCTTTTCCCCTCACACTCACTTGCATGGGAAACCATCTAAATGGCCAGCCTCAACCCTTTCCAGGCTTTGATCCCCTCGCTATACTTGTTATCTTATGGCCTCAATCTTACTTTTTACAAACTCTGTTTCTCCAGATGTTTGGTTGATTTACTAAAAATAATAGTGGCTAGCACTTACATAGCACTTTGGGTTTTTAAAGTGCTTTACCCATACTAATCTCATTTCAACCTCACAACCTTAGAGACAGGTGCTATCACTATCCCCATTTTACATATGAGGAAACTGAGAAAGAGAGAGGCTAAGTGACTTGCCCAATGAGACCAAATTTAAACTTCTGTCTTCCTAACTCCAAGTCCAGGTCTCTATCCACTTCACCACCTACGGGCGTCAAAAAGTCTTTACTGTGATTTGGGGGGAAGGGTGTTTTTTAAAGGTTTAAATGTTTCAATCCTTATTTAGGGCAATCACAAATCTAGTTCCAGATCAGTTACTAGCTTTTCCAGAATTCACTGGGGTTGAATGAACCCTGCTTACAAATAGGTTCAAAACTATGAGTGCACCACAGTGTTAATATTATAAAAATGGTAGCTATAACTGACAATTATTCTATACTTTCAATGCTTAGAAGGCATGTAGGACAAGAATTACTGTCCCTATAAATCAACCAACAAACATTTATTAAGTGCCTACATGTGCCACATCCTCTTAGGCACTAGAATTAAAAGACATATTTTATAGGTAAGGAAATTAAGACTGCCAGAGGAATAGAGCCATAGGGAGACTCTTATCTTAATTCTCCTTACTCTAAATCCATTCTTCCTTCTGTTATACAGGGATGACTTAAGAAATATACCAGAGTACTCTGGGTCATGACACATCTCTCTGAAAGGGTTTATAAATGAATGTTGTCTTCTACCCTCATCTTTGACTCAACAATTTAAATTATCGCTCCAAGCAGAAGCTGCAAAATGTGAGTCTGATATTTAATTCCATTTTCATACATTCTGAATGAATACTGAAGAATATTGAATTTGTTGAGGTTATTGTTGGCATATAGGAAGAAAGGACTTGTAAAATTTTTATGGGATTATAAAAACATTTAAGATCAAAAGACTTTTGAAAATTGAATTGCAAGGCCACAAAAAGGTGAGATGTCTATCACATTGCTTTTGTCCCCTCAGACTATAGTCTGGTGGCTTAATATCAAATGACGTGATAGTTTATTTTCACTTGCTTACTTTAATTTAGCTTCCAAGTCCATGATTTTCTTCTTCAATTCCTGATTCTCCTGGGTTGCAGCCTTAGCTGTTATTTCTGTTCTCATTTTGAATGTGGTTAGTGCTGCAGATTCTTTCTCTATCTCCTGAACCCTGTCTCGCAATGACATGAGAAGAGAGGACTGTCTTGCATTGTTTTCTTTATAACTCTCCATTTCAGCCTTCAACTCTTGGCATGAGACTTCTTTAGAAAACATCTTAGACCTGAGATCCAGAAGCTAACCAAGAAACAAAGAAGTAAAAAAGAAGAAACTGAGGAACTTAGCCAACTGAATTTAAGAAACAAATATTACAGTATCATCATTTTACCTAAATTTACATTATTCTCTCCTATTGTTGATTATCCTTTTGCACCGAATCATCTTCTATATCTGAATATGAAATACCAAAGAGAAAAATGATATCTAAACAATGTTATTTATTCAGGCCTTCCTAAAAGCACTTAAGCAACTTCTTGAGTTTATTTTATTCTCTTTCAAAATACATTTGTGGTACATTTTGCAATTGTGTACCCATTTTCAAAATCTGTGTTGCATTGTTAATATTGCTACATACTGCTTTTTAAAATGAAATGAGAAACAAATAATTCATGTTGTTTGTGATTTTCTAGGTATAAATATCTACACACACACAATCAAATATTCATCAAAACTGTCTCTGTTTACTTTATAGTAAAAAAAAAAGTGTAAACGAAAAAGAGAAAAATAACACAGGCTTTAAAAGGACAACCAGAATCAAAGGAAAATCTCTACAAAGTATATACTAAGAACAAATTTTACAGTACAACGAAAATCTAAGACAGTGGGATTCTGAACACAGTGTCCTAGTGAAGCCATGATCCCAGTAAACAATATACAAAGGGCTTTCTGAACCACCCTTCTTATATATCTCTTTTCAATCACCAGGGCTACAACTTCAGGTACAGTTAATTTAATCACTGGCAGGCTTGCAATCACAGTGAGTTAATCCAGATCATTCCTATGAACTCAAAGGCAGCTAGGTGATAAAAATGGATAGTGTTGGGCCTGGAGTGAAAATGACCAAGTTCAAATCTGGCCTCAGATCCTTACTAGCTGTTTGACCCTGGCTGGGCAATCACTGGAGAAGGAATGGCAAACCACTCCAGTATCTTTGCCAAGAAAACCCCAAATAGAGTCACAAAGAGTCTAATGAGACTGAAAAGTGAACAACAACTACCTATATATCAGCTGTAAAATGGGGATAATAATAGCACCTACCTTCCAGGGTTATTGTGAGGACTAAATGAGATAAAGATTATAAAGCATTTAGCACACCTGGCATATGGTAAGCACAATATAAATGTTAGTAAGTATCATCATCATCATCATCATCATCATCATCATCTGTGAGGGACTGTCTGATGTTGCTTACTGCCAAGTGGGGATTGTGGCAAGATGGGGTAGGAACTGGGTATTAGGAAGTAACAGGAGCTCACGCTCCCGAGGCAGGGGCTGTGCTAGGCGGAGTTGTGGTGAACTGGGATGAGAACTGGATATGGAGAAGTAACCGGAGCTCATGCTCCTGAGGCAGTGGGCAGTGCTATGTGGAGCTGTGATAAGCTGGGGAAGGAACAGGATACAAGGAAGTAGCCGGAGCGTGAGCTGCTGAGGCAGGGGGCTGTGCCACGTGGGAGTGGGACCACAGAGAACGAGTTCCCTTTGTTTAGTCCCCTCCCTAAGTGCAACGTCAACCCCAGACGCCTCCTTCCTGTGTCCTTCCTGACTTCCTGGGTCACGTACTTTCCCTTTGTCTATGCACTGACCCCAGACACCTCCTTCCGGGTATCCGGTCCTAGCCTCCTGCGTCACTTCCTCTCCCCTGGTGCGCTAAACACAGACATCCCCTTCCGGTATCTGATCCTACAATCAATGACTAGTAGGCGGGCTGAGGAGGAGGGGCTAAGTAGGTACTTAAGGGACAGTAGTGGTTGGAGCTCGCTCTCTCTCTTTGCTCCTGCTCTCTTGCTCTGGCCTTCCTGCTTGGCCTTGCTGTGATGGCCTCTGAATAAAGCTTGAGTGTTGGCACCTCCTGATCAGCTTGTCTCTGTGTGTTTATCCGGGTAGGCTCCGAAGACTGGTAAGTAGTATGACCCTGGCAGCCTGCTCCTTATAGGAGGAGAGTGTACGGCACGGCCGGCACAATCATCATCATCATCATCATTATTATTAAAAGGGTTCCTGGTTCTTACGCAGAGAAGTAATTTGGGACCAACACAGGCCTTCAGAAATAACTGAACCTCTTTTAGAATTTGTGAGGCATGATACAGTGGAAAGACAACTGGATTTGGAAATAGGATTTGGGTTTAAATCCTGAGACTGACACTCATTCCACTAGTTGTATAAGCTTGGATAATTTTCTTAACCTCATTGGACCTCAGTTTCCTCATCTGTAAAAATGAGGGGGTTGAACTAACAGCAAGAGCTCTTCCAGCTCTTAAGCTATGATACAATATTTCTATGCTATGACCCACTACAGACTTGATTCAGGAGCCCTGAATTTCCAGGTAACAGATGGGTTTCAATATGTAATCATGGGTTCCAGTCATTTTAGAGGGGTACTTTTCTATAATTTTTTCCAGAACCCAAAGGATTCAGAGTCATTAGGGAAAAGAAACCAGGAGTGGGTTTCTAAGTCTACAAGTCAGCTCAGACCAAAAGAAGATATGTGTAGAAAGATTTCAGGCTTCTTGAGCCCATTCTAATCCCAAAATAGTGTCCTCAATTATCTCCAGAGTTGACCCGAGGTTTATGTTATTAGGCAAAAACATTATGCTCTGAGATATAAAGAATACCTAGCTCCTAAGGAATGTTGCATTGCAATCACAATGTTGGGGGTGTTAGCTACCCATTAGGAGGTGGCATTAAGACATACTCTCTCACCAAGCCATAAATAATGGTACAGGGAAAGTAAGGGTCCACTTTCTCAATAGTATGTACGGTTAATTGCTATTCACAAGAATTGAATCAGCACAATTAAATTAAGAGCGAAAAAGAGAGACTTTACCTCAGACTGAACACATTCAAATTTGACCAGAGATGCAGCAAGTTCACTACGGGCATTTTCTGCAGCTTTACGATAGTGATTTAATTGCTCACGAGTGACAGGGACATCCAAAAGATGATCCTGGAATGTCTCCACCTAAAAAAATGAAACCAAGAAGTGTGCCACACAACATTTTCCTCCCCAGGGAATCAACGCCAAACAAAAATTCAAATGTTCTTTGTACCCCAAATGCATCAAGTCATATGCTGGTCAGATTCTGGCGTTCCCATTTTCTGAAAGCTAAAAGAGATCCTAATGGCTTTTCAAATCAAATGAAAACTGCTAGTTATATGTTTTAGGGCATTGTTTCAACAGATTAATTCTTAGGTCCCTTTCTGCTCTGTGATTCCCTCACCCCCAAATGAAATCCTATTTCACTATTATTCTGCCTCATGTTCTACCTACTAGCCAAGCAAATCAAAACTAGATAAAGCATGTAAAATGCTTTGCAAAAGGGCAAACCTTGAAAGGAAGTATGATAAAACAGACAGTCATCCTTGGAGCCAGGAAGGCATGGATTCAAATCCTGCTTCCATACATATTGGCTGGGTGACCCTGGGCAAAACAATTAGCCTCTTAGCGATCTTTAAGATGAACAGTTGCAGAGAAGATGCCAATCTAAAGTGGTTAGGATAGTTTCCTCACCAAAGAGTCTCCTATACCAGCAGAATGCTAGCTCCCTATACCACACACACAGTGCCTGGCATATTGTGCTTATTAGCACAATAAATGCCTGTTATCTTGACATAAATGTAAACTACTATTGTTATTATTATTATTAAATCTGTTTACATTTTTATCATCTACCACCACTAAGCCTTCATATGGACCATTCCCCTAACACTACCTTCACTCTTTCTAACCATGTCCCTTATGTCCTTGCTAAAAACTACCCTCCATGAAGGCTTTTCAGAGTAGATCAACCAAAAGCCACATGCTCTTACATTGGCCCACAGAGGAGAAAGGGGACCTAAGAATCGATTCAATGTAACTCATATTTGAACAGGAATCCATCGCTTTTACAATATCCCCACCAAATAGGCATCCTTGGATAAACCACCACCTTCCAAAGCATTCCATTGTGGGAGTTCTAATTGTTAAGCAGTTTTTGTCCTTACATAAAGCCTAAATCTCTGCCTATTGCTACTGGTTCTGCCCACTTGGGTCAAGCAGAACAGTCTAATCTCTCTTTTATGAAACAACCTTTCAAATACCAGAAGTCAATAATGTAGCCCCTAAGTCTTCTCCAAGCTAACTATCCCCATCTGAATCAATTATTGCCCCTAAGCTGTAATCCTCAGGTTGCTCACTATCCTACTTACCCTTTTCTGGAAATTTTCCAGCTTTCTCAATGACTTTCCTAAAACATGGCAGCCCAGTACTTGAGATACAGACTGCCTGCAATGACTAAGATAGAAACACAGTAGGCCTATCATCTCATTCATTCTACCTCTCAATGCAGTCTAAGAGAACATTAATAATTGTTAGCTGCCATGTCTCACTGTTAACTCATATTGAGCTTTTGATCAACTGAAATACTTTGATCTTTTTCACATGAACTATGCTTCTCCCATCTTGTACTTATGAAGTTGATTTTTTTAACCCAAGTGTACAATTTTATACCCCTGCTCAACTGACTTCTCCCCAGCTCAATGGATGAAATTACAGAAAGTAGGGGACAGGTAAAAGGGACAATGAAATGTTCAGGTCTTAAAATGAATTAAGAGAGAGAAAAATAAAATTCCACTCAAAGCAACTACAGAACATATAAAATATCTAGGTGTGCACCTACCAAGAAATGTATAAGAATTATATGAATACAACCACAAAACACTCTCTTGCATGGTCTACTGCCTTCCACTGCCTTCTGGGGAAGTAGAGAAATACCACTCCATCAAGCCAGGTTTCCCACCTGCCTTAGGAGAAAAAAGAGAAACACAATTCCATATGAGGCACATCTCTTAACTTCAAGGAAAGGAGTGAAAAGCCATTAGTTTCATCCTTAATCTCCTTCCCTAAGAGGACTCCAGCCTGAGACCAAATCTCAAGGGATATTGATAACCTATCTGACCTCATTACTCATTAATTAACAAATTCTACCATTATTTAATTATCTCTTCTGATCCAAATCATAATTCCTTGTAGCAAAAGTAACTGCTTCCTCCCGAAAGGTCCAGCTCTCTCACAAGTCAAGTAACAAGCATTTATTAAGCATCAATTATGTATTATTGTTATTATGTTAAGCATAAGGGATGCAAGAAAAGGTAAAAGACAGTCCCTACTCTAAAGGAGCTAACAGGGGAGACATTATGCAAACAACTATGTACAAACAAGATATATACAAGATTAACTGGAGAAAATCAAAGAAGGAAGGTACTTGCATTAAGAGGATCAGGAATGGATTCTTGTAATAGGTCAGATTTTATCTGAGACTTGAAGGAAACCAGAGAAGTTAGGCTATGGAGATGAGGGGGAAGAGAGTTCCAAACATGGTAGACAGCAAGTGAAAATCCCAGGAGTCAGGAAATGGAGCTTCTGGTACTTGACTAATTACTACAAGACAAGGACTACTCCTGCTCTTCCTTTGTAACTCTTTCACCACACTGTTTACATAATAGAATCACAGATCAAAGCAGGGGTTCTTAAATTAGTGTCCCCCCAGATAGATGTAAGAGGGTCTGTGAACCTGAATCAGAAAAAAAAATTACATTAGCGTTTTCTTCAATTATTTAAAAATATTCTGAGAAGGGGTCCATGGACTTCACCAGATTGCCAAAGGGGTCCATGAAAAAGGTTAAGAATTGGATGATACAGAGCTAAAAGGGATCTCAGAAGCCATTTACTCCTATATCCTCACTTTCCAGATAAGGAAACTGAGGCCTAGAGAGCCTATGTGACTTTTCCAAAGTTACACAGGTAAATATTATGTGAAAAGTGGAATTTGAACCCAAGTTACTTTGGCCACAATTGATAATCAAAAAATATTATTATTAATATCACTAAGATTAGGACAGGTTTAACATAAGATGAAATTATAGGATAAAAAAAAAGGTATATATAGAAAAACTACTTCTTTGTAGGATAATGTTACTGTTCACAAACAATAGGGTTCAGTACATTATATTGCCATAAGATTCACATGACAAAATCTTGTAGTAGGGATAGTGCATTGAGAGTCTCCCTCCACCCAATTTAAAATGGTTATAGTAACCTCTGCCTAGACTGAGACAGCTTGGAGTGGGAAAGAAGGGAAGGGATAAGAAGGTGGAAGTCAAAAGAGCTATAGTGTTGTGATAGGAAGGATACTTTAATTTTTATAATGTATATATTATAATGTAAAAACTAGAATAAGGTCATAAACACATCTTTCTAACTACTGAATAAAGTACTTCTACTATCATCAAAGTGACCAGGTGGCTGACTTAGAAGTCAAAGATTGTCTCATGAATAATGAATCACCCAAGGTCTTTTACGAACCTATTTCATAACCTATTCACTCCCATTCTATTGAATTGATCTCAATAAATATTTATTAAGCCCCTACCAAGTACAAAGCACCCTGGATTAGGTCCCCTTAAACTCCTGCTTTTGTCAAGAATCAATCCTCTTCCTAAGCCACCCCCATTAAGTACAGTTTGGTCAGTATAGTTTGGTCTTTTGTGAAACATGCTCCAACAAAAGGCAATTCATTTTCTCTGGATCTGAAGGTAGTCTGTCTAACAAGATATTTAGGGGAAATACCAGTAAAACCAGTAAAAAACCAGCAGTAGAATGGTCATTCAACTGCTGAAACTTCTACCTGGAAGTCATGAAAACAAAAGTCACCTGACAATCCTCAAACTTTCCAGTGGGAGTTGTCGTTGTCACGGCCACTATGTTTCAATATACAAAGCCCCTAAAAGAAATCTTTCAATGAGCTTAGTAACTATTTACGTTTGTCATTCAAAAGACATTCAGAGAGGGTGAGAAGTATGTAATCTTGCATAGAAAATATACAATATTTAACTGACTCTTCAACAACATAACCACAACCTATTTGCCTCACTCAATGGCAAAAAGGGACTTTTTATTCCTACCCTAACCACCATGGCTACATTTTCCAAAACGGGGCCTACATTGGCAGATCTCTTGTCAGTGGTTTGAATAGCAGTCTTTTTTGCTCAACTTTTTCCCCAAAAAAATCATCAGGAAAATCTATTTAAGACCACAAATATTTCCTTAGAGGTTTAACTTCCTAGAGATAAAAAAATAGTAGCCATCTTCCTACTATCTTATATTTCATCATCATTGTCATCAGTTAAAAAAGGGGTATTAATTCAGCATCTATGTTAGCTGGACACTAATTGTATGGTACAAATCAGAAGTAACCCTTTCTTTCTATATGAGTAGAAGCTAAACTCTTTAAGGATGGAGTAGAACATGTTCCTACATAAGTACATACAAAATAAATGTAAGACAGTGGGGCAGGGGTGCTGTCACTACAAACCTGGGGGAAAAGGAATCCTGGCAAATTGGTATTGAGCTGAGCTTTTCAAATAAATCAACAAGTATTTATTAAGCACTTACTAGCACTAAGCATTGTGCTGAGCACTAAGAATACAAGTACAATCAGAAAGAAGGATAGTCATCATCTTCAATGGGCTTACATTTTAACAGGTGAAACATAAGAAATTGAAAAGTCAGATCTTCAGGGTGTGGCAGAAAAGTTGAAAGCCTGAGAGTCAGCAAAAGAGGAATAAAGACGTGATTATGACTGGTCTAGGTGCTCTCTTTAAAACGGAGGTTTGGGAAGAAGCTCGCACTCAAAAGAAAAAGGCCACATGGGGCATGAGAGTTATTTCCAATGTGAGAAGTCTGGAGATAAAATGACCTTTATCTTCCTCCACAGGGAAGACTGTTCCTGGAACAGCGGGCTCTAATGAATGAGCTGATCTTTCCTAGAAGCAGGCCGCCAAGCCACTTCCCAGCTATCTCCACACCACACTTCCTTTACACTCTTCCTTGCTCCTTTTTCCCCACTAGAATGTAAGCTTTTTGAGTGTAGAAACTATCATTTGTTTGTACTTATACCCCCAGGGCTTAGCATAGTACCTGTCACATAACTGCTTAATAAATGTTTTATCTACCTATCTCATTAGTTGTCATCTGAATTGAGTTGATAATTATAAAGATCAAATGAGATAATATTTGTAAAGTACTTAGCACAGTGCCTGGACTAATAGTGCTTAGTAAGTGTTTATTCCCTTCCCTTATAATTAAACCCGTGCAAGTTGATGAGGTCACCAAGTGAGAGAGGATAGAATAGAGAAGATGAAGAACTGAATTGAATTTCTTCCAGGAACTTTCTTGAAGAAAGAGAAAATACTGATAGTAAACATAGCTTGAAACATTGGTTGACAAAATGATTACATGTCATCAAATACTATTCACTGATCTCATACACATGACATGGCCATCAAACCTACATAAAAATAAAGCAAGTTAAACAGAAAAGGTCTCTGCCCATGAGTAAAAGCACTCATACTATAATCACAGAAACTTCCATTCAAAAATATCCTCTCTGTATTTTGCCAAAAAGAGGAACATTGTTCATTAGTGATGATGTCATCCACTAGTTCCTGGATCAGTAGAAGAACTATTTTGTGGCCACCATGATTCTTTTGAGAATAGAAAAGCTGAGAGATCAAAGTTATCCTACAGTACAGCTTCTTGTGGTTTTGTGGAGAAGAATAAAACCAATTTGGCCAGTTTCAGAAAGGAGAAACCAGCTGGGTGCAGAATAGGAAAAAGCTATCAACTACCTTAAAGAAATTCAGCCTCGTTCTTTAATGAAATTTAATGCGTTAACATTTTCCTGAGAATAATTTACCTATAGATCATCTGATCTATATTTGAAATTGTTTTCTAATCTTAAGTTGTTTCCTAGTAGGAGCTTAGTTCAGTGGTAAAAGAAGTGTTGGGGAGTGGCAAGAGTGCCTGATGTGTGGTCCAAAGACCTGAGTTTTAATCACAGTTTTGCACTTTACAACCTGTGCATCCTTGGGAAAGTCATTTAATCATTCTAGAGCTCAATTACCTTATCTGTAAAATGAAGATATTGGATTCCTCAAGGTCCAAATCAATGATCCTTTGTTCTTAACAAAGTGAATCTTCAACATGCATTGTTAAAAGGAGGAGACATAAAATATTATATTTACAGAATATCTCTTCATGATTTGATTCTTGGATTTAGTGCAGTATGAGAACAAAAATATCCAAAAACACATTTTGTCAATCTTCTTACAAATTTCTTTTAAACAGAAGGAGAAAGAGGGAGGAGGAGGAAGAGAAGGAGGAGAAGGAGGAGAAAGAAGAGAGGAAGAAGAGAAGAAGAAGAAGAGGAGGAGGAGGAGAAGAAGTCATACTAAATCGCAATTCACTCTTTAAAAGAGCTGGCGGGGGGGGGGGGGGGCAGCTAGGTGTTGCAGTGGATAGAGCTCAGGCCTTGGAGTCAGGAAAACCTGAGTTCAAATCTGGCCTCAGACACTTGACACTTACTAGCTGTGTGACCCTGGGCAAGTCACTTAACCCCATTGCAAAAAAAAAAAAACAAACAAACAAACATGGGGACTATAATCACCAACACTCCTAGGCAGCATATTAACTAAGGATAGTATAAAAAGAAGTAATTTTTAGTTTAAACTAAATAATTAGCTTAGCCCAGGATGGACAGATCATCATTCAGGTGTTCACTGTGGCATACTCCAAAAACACAGACTTCTGTCATTTGAGAGCAGGTACTGAGGTTAGAGTAAGAGGATAAAGTCCTTTTGTGAGGAACAAATGCTCCAAAATTTCCCTAACTTTTCCTTTAAGAAATTTGGAGGCATCTTAGGGGCTTTTTTTTTTTGAGAGTTTAACTCCACACAGAAGGCCTTATTAGAAAACTCAAGTGCTTTCTTTCTTCCTACTAGGGAGGACTCAATCTGTGCTATGCTTCACAGTTACCACCTGAAGCAATCTAATGCTAATTTACAAAAGACCGCAACATAGGATTTGAGTCTGTGGCTGATTATAGGAACTGTGGAAATTGCTGCATAGGGTGGCTCAGTCAAAACCTTCTATAAGAAAAGGATAGCGGAAAGCTTAGAAATATAGAGGTAAGCTAGCTCACAACTGAGTGCACAATGCCCCTGGACCCACAATGCCTTGGATCGGCTCCCAGCTCAGCTTCTGTGATATCTAGTTGTGTTATTATCCCATGAATAGAAAATAAGAAAATGAATGTCTGCCTCTTCAACACAAAAGATCTTAAATTCTACTTCATAGATCCATTTTCCTATAACTAAGCTCTTTTTCCCCTGACATTATTCAGGGTTCAACTATATAGCAAGACCTTCTATGGAATTTCTCTCACTATTTTTTTTTCATTTCTCCCTTAGTCTATTCAAAATTCTAGTCTCGTTACATTTACCAATTCTTCTCCAGTTCTCTAATTTGTTTTTCCCCTCCAAATCCAAGGTTCTCGTTTCACCTACATAGTCCCATTGCATTCTAAAACTTTTACATGTCCACCTTGTGTCCAGTATGGTTTTTCTCCTACCCAAATTTTTGGCTGGACTCCTAGAATTCACTTTTAATTATTTTAAGGCTAACACAACTTTTGGTCACACTAAAAGAAGCTAGGACTAGGAAGAAATACACTCTATCCTGGACAGACCACATGTGAAGTAATTGATTCAGTTGAGGCTATCATATTTTAGCAATGACATTGACAAGCCAGGAAATATTCAGAGGAGGATGTCCAGGATACTAAGGGTGCTTCAAGATCATGACATAGTGAGGACTTGGTTGATGGGAAAAAGAATGTATTAGCCTGGTGAAGAGAAGATTTAGAGAGGACGTGAAAACTATTTTTGAACATTTGAAAAGCAAGGCCCCAGGAGACAGAACTATTGTAAGAATGACGTGAGGAAAAACTTCCTGATTTGAATGAAGCCATTCAAAAGTAGAATATACTATCTGAGCAGATAGATCTTCAGGGTTGATCACTCACTGAGCATGTGGTAGAAAGGATTACTTTTCATCTTTATTATTTAAACTCTATCACCTTTGAGGTCCCTTCCAACTTTGAGATTCTGTAATTCTATTTACAGATTAATTAGTCCCGATTTGGGGGGGGGGGGGAGAAGGCTTCTGAAAGCTCTTGCTTCTAGAGGATAAAAAAGAGTAAAGCTTAAGTCTGACAATGATGCTCTTTGTTAGAAGTTATGAGAAAAGGCTTGAGAAGAGAATATTTTGAGATAAATCTGGCTCTTACAATTATCTACAACTTTATTTTTCAAGCTCTTCGTATTTCTCACTACGGCAAATGATCAAGAATTGTCTCCATTTCCTGACTTCCCGTCTATGGTAGCTCTAACACAGCTGTCTCCCATTCATCGTGATTAACAGGAAAATTAGGAAAGTAAAGCTCTCTCTATAAATCGTAGTTTAAAAGTGGGTAGCCCTCCCAATTCACTAAGAAAAACAATTTCCCAGGGCTCCTTGCTATGTTCAGGACCCCTTCTCTGAGTCTGCCATGTTTCCTGTCTTGTTGATGTTCTGCATTAGCCCTTGACTCTCATTTTCCTCTCTCATCCTGGATCCCCCAACCACCCAGCTCCACGAACCAATTCCTCATCTTTGTGGCCTTGACCTTTTGCCTATGACCCTTTTGGATTCTATTATGGCTGACCTGCTGCCAACCTCTTTATTACTATCAAGCTCCAGCTTCTGTTCCTTTCCCTATATGCTATCATCCCTGGTTCCATGGTCACTGAGCCACTTCAGACAGTAACTACTGGGGCTTCAGCTGGGAGTCTCATTTCTAAAAGGTCAGTTATCTCACAAAGTCTTTTAATGACACTGTTCTGTCAAAAGAGATCAATCTCATTCAAAGCTTAGACAGAAGGGGTATTAGGATTAGGGATGGGAACTAGACCTGTGGTTTCATTGCTATAGGCAACTCACAGATGAAGAAACTCCTATGACTCAATGCATGTTAGTACCTTCTCTTCAACTGAAACTCTTAATGAGTTCATTAGAGCACTAAAAGTTGAGTGACTTGACTAGGGTCATACAGCCAGAAGGTGTCAGAGGCCACATCTTCCAAAGCCATAGCTTCCTGGCTTGAGGACAGCTCTCTATTCACTACACCAATGTATATTTAAAATTATTGGGGTCAGAGCCAAGGTGGTGAAGTAGCATGAAGAAGTACAGCCAAGTTCAACCTCCACAACCATTCAGCTCCCTCAGACAGATCTAAATAATGCACCAGCTTGAGTCCTGATTAGAAAATCTAAGAAACAAATTATAGTGAGTCATTTTCTCAGCCTGCGTCAGCATGAGGAGAAAGACAAGATGGTCTGTGGGCTCTGCAGAGAGGATCTATCCAAGAACGACGCATAAAGCATTCTAGAATAAGGAGAGGCTATCCACTTGGACAAGAAGAGGTCCCAAATCTAGCAGATAAAGGAGTAAACTTGCGCAGGGGCCAAAAAGAAGTGAAAATTGGCAACTCTATAACTTAGTACACAGTTTCAGATGACAGATCAAGGATGCATAGAGGAGAGGGTCTGCACCTAGAATTGACAACGAAGGATAGCAAGTGGTTGTAGACCCTAGTAAGCAAACAGCATCTATGTGGCTCAGATCCAAGGAGTAAAGAGGGTTCTCAAGTTCAGCTTCCAGTCCAATGTTACGCATACAGCAGAATAACCTGGGTCAAAACAAAGGCCAAAACAAAGCCTACAGTTCTATGACTCTGAAGGAGTACAGAATTCCAAATGGGAAAAGTCCACAGGTACATTGCTTAGGGAGACCCAATCCCAGATCAGGAATTTGAAGAGCCTAGATGTGGAAGGGAATGAACAAACTTGGCTCTGGATCAGACCACTTTGGGAACACTGAAAGCTTACAGGTCCACAGACTGAAATGTCCCTGAGATCCTATAATAACACAATACTCAATACTCCCAAGATAAAAGCAACAGGACCATTCCCAGACATCCCCTCCAGAAATGCACAAAGCCCAGCCCTAACATAAAGTTCAAAATAAAAAAGTAGGCTGGAAGAATGAGAAAAAAAAAAAGATTTCAATGATAAAAAAAAAAAAGCTGTAATGTAGAGGGATGCTCAAGATACAAACCTAAGGCAGGAGAATAGCTCCAAAACATCTACAAGTAAACCTTCAAAGAAAAAATATAACCTGGGTCCACATTCAACAAGAATTCCTGGAAGAGATGAAACACAAATATTTTAAAGAGCTGTACAATATTTTTCTGGGACATCTAAGTGTTACAGTGGATAGAGCACTGAGCCTGGAGTCAAAAAGACCAGAGTTCAAATCTGACCTCAGATACTTATTAGCTATATGACCCTGGGCAAGCCACTTAATCCCTGCCTTCATAAAACTGGAGAAGAAAATGGCAAACCACTCCAGTATCTTTGCCAAGAAAATGCTATGGACAGTCGATCCATGGGACCATGAAGGGTCAGACACCACTAAATAACAACAAAATATTTTTATAGATAAAATGAGAGTGCTACAGGAAAAAGAAGTGGAAAGGGAATTAATAGTTTAACACAAGAGGTACAAAACCTTTCCCAAGCAACAAACTCCCTGAAAATTAGAATTGACCAAATAGAAGTCAGAAAAGGGAAGAATATACATACATACAATTGGTTAAAATCTTTAGGAACCATACTTCTTTCTGGAATTAATCTGAGGTATTTGTTACTTTGTACTGATCTACATCTCTTAACATGATTCTAAAAAGTAATCACTATTGTATCCTATCTTATCTAACAACGGTGTTTAAAATAGACTCCTCACTCTCACTGACCCAACATATCTAATCAGTTGCTAAATCTTGTCACTTTTATCCCTACGATGTGTCTTATAAATAGCCCTTCTCTCCGTTTATACAGCCCCCACTTTGTTTCAGGCATTCATCTCTTCTACAGTGAGACTGCTAAAACTGTCTCCTAATTGGCCCCTCTGACTCCTCTCTTTCCCACTCCAATCCATCCTCCAGATAGCTGCCGAAGCACAAGTTTGGTGATGCTTGAGTAATCCTTACTCTATAAACTCCAGTGCCTCCCTATTACATCTCAGATCATGTATAAACCCTTCCGTTTGACATTAAAGCTATTCAAAATCTAGACTTTTCCACTCATTTTACATTTTACCCCCCTCTGAGCACTCTAGATTGTGGCCATAATGGCCTATTTTCCATTCCTCACACACTCTATCTCCCATGTCTATGCCTTAGATCTTAAGATCAGACATTTAGAGCTGAAAACGATCCTAGAAACCATAGATCCCAAATCCCTCATTTTTATAGATGAAACACAGAGGTTAAGTGATTTTCCCACATTGGTGATTCCCATAGCTAATGAGTATGTAAGGCATAATTTGAACCCAGGTCTTGCTAAATCCAAGTTCACTGCTCTACCCACTACAGCACATTGCCTGTCCTCCATACCTATAATGCTCTCCTGCCACCCAGAATCTCTGGTTTCCTTTAAAATGGCTCAAGCATCACCTTCTGCAAGAAGCTTTTTCTGCTCCCCTCAGTTGCTAGTGCTTTCCCTTTATATCTATCTCGTATGTATCTTGTAAGGGCAGCTAGGTGGCCCAGTGCAGAGAGCACTGGGCCTAGAGTCAGGAAGATCTGAGTTCAAATCTAGCCTCAGACACTTACTAGCTGTGTCCTAACTTCTCCCCCCTACGCAAGTTATGTTCATTTTTCCTCAAAAGGCATTGAAACCATCCTCAAGACTTAAATGGAAGGGGGCAGCTAGGTGGCGCAGTGGATAGAGCACCGGCCCGGAGTGGAGGACCCAAGTTCAAATCCAGCCTCAGACACATAACACTTACTAGCTGTGTGACCCTGGGCAAGTCACTTAACCCCATTGCCTAGCCAAAAAAAAAAAAAAATACTTTAATGGATCAGGGAACTAAAGGCTTAGGCTGTTGTCACCTAGGTAAAGATAGGCAGGAAGAGCTCCAGATCTTCTTTCTGATGCTTAGCTGGTGGAAAACAAGGAGCAACTCAGACAATGGAGCATCACTCAGCTAAATCAACTCAAGGTACCCTCAGTGCTCATCCTTATTGGTAACCTTATCCTGCTATGGCTAAGTAAATTTCTTTTTCTTAACTCTTATATGATCTCCAAGTGTCTTATTTTGTTCCAGGGTCCCAAACTAACAGCGTCCCAGTTCAAATCAAACCCAGACCAGAATCAGAATAACATATATACATGCATGCATATACACACATACATATATATATATATATGTGTGTGTGTGTGCAATAATACACATATATG
>NW_020953442.1:0-42738 GCF_900497805.2 Vombatus ursinus | reverse complement strand
TGATGGTCTGTGAAAAATAATTTAAAGACTATAGTGAGCATAATGACAGGCAGCAAGGCTTATGGAATAGAGAGCTGATCTTGAATTCAGGAAGACCTGGGTTCAGGTGCTGCCTCTGATAATATACTATGTGACCCTGGGCAAGACACTTACCCTTTCTCTCAGTGACCCCAGGAAACTCTCTCAGACTCTAAGTTGCACAGAAGGTTTAGATGCCAATGAAATGATGGGTCTTTTTTTGAGGGGGAGAAAGGGGAGTTAATATAATAATTAAAATAACATATATTGTGAAAAAAGCCAACTATACCCTTCTGTTTATTCTACTGCATGAATACAAGGGAAAGATCCAGAAGACTTTTTTTAAAAAGCAATAAAAAAGCAAAAAGCTATACTTTAGAAAAAAGTGTTTTCTGTTTATACAAAGCACATTCACATAAAAATCATTGACTGATTAATCAACATGTAAAAAGTCTTCCAGTTAGGTTTAGGGCAAGCAAGTTCTAACAGCAAAATGGTGCTTCATGAATAGAAGGCAATACCCATGACTAGACTATGAAGGCCTGATGGATCAAGGCCTGTAATTTTCATCAATTGCCCTCCTACTTTATAAAAGTGGGTGACTACTGGAGGATTTAATGACAACTGATATTTACATAGTACTTTAAAGTTTGCCTGGTACTGTACCTATACTAGCTTCTTTGCACCTCAGAATATCCCCTTTGGAGTAGCTACTACAGGTGTTATCTCCATTTATACAATTGGGAAAAACTGAGGTTCAGAGAGATTTTGTGATTTACCTATTCATAGTCACGCAGCTAACAAGAGTCAGAGACACTTTAAACCTAGGTCTTCCTAACCTCAAATCTAGCACTATTCCACTACAACCCATTGCCTCTCTTTAAAAATACTTTCCCTGTACTAAGAGATTAGAAAAAGGAAAAATGATATGTGAAATAAATAGGTTCACAGGTGGGGGGGGGAGCATAAAAATTTGTCCTGAATATTATGGAAGATAGATTATCAGATGATTTACTGGACTGAGAGACATATTGATATATAGAAATATACACATATATACATATATAAATATATATATATCTCCCTCCCCCCCTTTTTTCTCTCCCCCTTTTTCTTCTTTCCCCTTCTCTTCTCTCTCTCTCTCTCTCTTTCTCTCTCTCTTTCTGTCTCTCATACATACACACATTCAAATACACAAACTGATTTTTAAGTCAACTAAATTCTATGTGCTGATATAAAAGGAAATTCAAAAAGTGGATGAGCAGTTAAGGTGCCTGTATCCCAGCGGTAATAACTAAACTAATTATAGAATCCATTTCTAAAAATGCCTTGCCTTTCAAGTAGCTGACAATAGTTGGCTTCATTTCCCCTTTGCCATTCTAAAGCAGTTCTCTCAGAAAAGCCCCACTGTGACTACTAATTAAATTATGGGTAGTAAAATAAGAAACCAAGGACACTTTCTCACAATTAGAGTATTTCAACAGTTTGCAGACTTACTTTCATCAAGAAACATGATAGATGGTTAATTATAGTCCCCAGCCTCAGCAGTAACAAATTTGCTTAAATATACCAAAATAAAACTGGGGAGGGGGGAATGATCAGAATAGTGAAATTAACAGTTAGATAGGCTAACAATATAAATGCACATCCAATCATCCTAGAGTTTCAAATACAACATCAATAAATAATAAGGGACTTTTATATGGAGGAGAAAAAAAATCACCTGGGATACAAAAAGGGGCAGTTTTGTATGGTCAGCCAAGTGACCCATTCAACAAGTTTGAATAACCATAGACAAATATATATTAAGCTTATGTTCTGTGTCAGACACATTTCTATAGCACTGTATAGTTTTCAAAGAACTGTAAGCTAGGTAGTACAAAGAATATCACTATTTTACAAATGAGGAAATGGAGGTTCAGAAAGGGTAAATTAATTATCTGAGGTCATAAAGCTAGTAAATGGTGAAACCACAACTCAAACTCGGGTCCTCTGACTCTAAATTCATTGTTCTTTCTACTATATACCTCACTGCCTTTCATCAGAATAACTTTGGGCTATTTACAAAAATCCCATAGAATATCCTAGCATCCAGTTTAATGTATAGTATAAACTCACCAATAGTTAGAACTTTGATCAACTAGCAACCTTTACTAGAAAAATAATAAACATAGACAAAATTTCAAACCCCAATTTAGACAACATGCTGTTATTTGACTGCCTTAATGACAAAGACCTAAGTAACACTACCAAATCCTGCACTTGGTTTGGTACATGAAAAGATATGAATTCAACATTATGTATACCTCTCAGGGTTATTATGAGAAGTGCCATGTAAATGTCAAAGTGTTACAGAAATGAGGTATTGGGGCAGCTAGATAGCACAGTGGATAGAGCACCAGCCCTGGAGTAAGGAGGACTTGAGTTCAAATTTGGCCTCAGACACTCAACACTTATTAGTTGTGTGACCCCTGGGCAAGTCACTTAACACGGATTGCCTCCAAGAGAGAGACAGACAGAGAGACAGAGAGATGAGTTATTACTGTAACCCATACTACAGTTGACCCCCAATCCCAGACATAGTGGACTCAGATACACTTTGAGAGTTCACTCACAAAATTTCTCAAGTTCTTGCCCCCAGCTAAAGAAATTCTGGAAATGTCACTCTCTGGATTATTTTGCTCCCACCGAAGTATCTCTTAGTTATCCATTAAACACTCAGGATGAGTATAGGACAAGTTTTATTCAAGCCAAGAAAACATTGAGACTATATATGCACTAGAACCTATAGTCATAAAAATTCTTCCCTCAACTAATGGACTCTGAATGCAGATCAAAGTATATTTTTTTCACTTACTTTATTCTTTCTTGTGGTTTTTTTCCTTTTGATCTGTTTCTTCTTCCACAACTGTGATGAATATGGAAATATGCTCTACATGATAACATATGTATAAACTATATCAAATTGCCTACCATTTTCAGAAGAGGAGAGGGAGAGAGGGAGAAAAATTTGGAACTCAAAATCTTGTAAAAATGAATGCTAAAAATTTTCATGATATATAACCGTGGGAAAAAAACAAAATACTATTTAAAGTAAAAAAAAAAAATTCTTCCCTCCTTCCCAAAGAAATCTTTAAAGACCTTCCAACTTACAGCACTACCCTAAGTAGTTCAGATTTACTCAGTATCATTTCTATCTCCTCTCCCAGTGGGCCTCACTTTTCTCATAGGAAAGGAAATAAGAGTAAGTAGGAGCCAGCGTCTCCAACCCAGACCTTCGCAGTCCAAATGATTCAGAGTATCCATTAAGAAAATAGCCTCAATTTGTGCTTTCACAACATTTTTAAGTTCTTCATTGCGCCGTAACACACATTTTTTTCTTGCTGTGCTGATCTCCCTCTACCCCTACAAGGGATGGAGAACTATGTCAGGGTCAGAACTATGTTTTTTATATATTTTATATTTATGTATAATATACATATATTTATATACTTTATATATATATATATATATATATGTTACTCTAATTAGAATGTGAGTTTCTTAAGAGAAAAAGAAATCTTACCTTCCTTGGCAGTGGCTGATATATAGTAAGCACTGAAAAATGCTTTTCTATACATGTGTATCTATGTATGTATTATGTATGCATGTGTGTGTGTGGGTGGGTATGTATATACATACATATACATATATATAGATATAGATATAGGTGTAGATATAGATATAGATAGAGATATAGATATGGATATAGATATAGATATAGATATAGATATAGATATAGATATAGATATAGATATAGATATATCCCTGGGTCATCAGGAGATTAGAACCACCCTCCTGAGGGACCAATGCCTGAAGCAGAGGAGGCCAGCAGGTAGAATATTAAGTTATAATGGATGAAGAGGGTGGAATAGTTATGCTGGAGATATGCCTGCAAGTAGATATTCTGGGGTTAGTGATATAAAACACATCTTCCTACTCTACAAATTATCACACAATAATAGTAAGCACCTACTTCACAGGATTGTGGTGAGGATCAAATGAACTAATGCTGGATCTCTTTGCAAACCTTAAAGCACTATAAAGATGATGGCTATGATGATGATGATGATGATGATGATGATGATGGTGATGATGATGATGATGATGATGACGCACCCTTAGCGTCAGGGCATACTACCCTTGGGGTAAAGTCACAGCTTCTACTTTGAAGACCACTGCTTTAGGTTATCTTTATATCAAAATGAAGTATTAAAATAAGGGGTTCACTTATAAACCCATTACATTTTAAATATTTTAAAAATCAAGTATAAGTCTAATACAACATGGATCATTATTACACAAGTTTGGATATGCTATGGGATCAAATTATGATCAAAATATGATGACTACACATGGCAGGGTTAGAGGGAATTTGGCCCTTGGAACGTTTTCTAAAATTGTCTATCAGTTGACCACATCTTTCCCCATAGTTAAGATCAACAAATAGGACTGCGCATATATTGAAAAATTCCCAAGGCAAGATGCAGGTCCAGATGTCCTTTGTAGATCCTTGGGAGAAGCAGACTCTAGGCAAATTGTTAGGAGGTAAGCTTTGGCAGTGAAAGCCATGTTTATAGAATGGAGCCCTGAGCACCTTGGGGGAGGGGAAAGGAATGGGAGACAGGGAGTCAGGACAGGTGATGGGGAAAAGATCTATAGAGCTTATATGCGTTTTAGTAGGTTCTATTTAAAAAAAAAGACTAAATAGAAAACCATGCTTATGTCTCTTTTAGTCACAGCTGTGCAAGGCCATAACTCGGGCACCACTAGTAACCTGATGTGAGTAAAGTTTAATTGCAGGCAAAATCCCTATGCAGAAATAAACAGTTCTGGAATAATGATCTTGAAAACTTTAAAATTACAGGAAACATTGCCAGAAAAGAAAGAAATTCTTAAGCCTCCTTTGCTATGTAGTCCCATTATCTAACTTAAATAAAACTATCAGAAAATTCTTCCACATGCCTCATCTAGTCTCTTAAAATGTAGCTCACATCCACAATCTCTTTGTCCACCCTCAGTGAAGATAAGCAACAGCTAGATAGAATTAAAAAATAATATGATTGACAAGGACATGTTTGAAATCAAATATATCTAACTTTCTAGCCCACTGATCCTGACCTCTGGAATCTATAGAAACATGAGTAGCTCCCATAAAGTAAAAGAATTTCTCAGTTTTAAGTTATCTTTAAAATAGGAAAGAGAAGTTTTTACATTAGTAATATGTATTGTCTTTAATAGTCATTTTCAAAATGTTTTTATTATGACTATTGAAACTTTTTTTTTAAAGAATAGCTTATGTCATCGTCAGTGTATTTTTAAATAAAGTATCAGGGTTTAATAATTAGGAACATCATAGAAATGAGCTCAAAAGAAACAATAAAACACAGAGATCTGAAATTGTTTCTATGGTTGCTTTCGCTACTGCAATCACAGCACTTAGATCATAAAGAAACTTTTTCTACCTTAAAAACAGCATTTAGAAAGACTTCAAAACACTCTCCCTATGGACATTTATAGGTCAGCAAAACTGTGTACTTTTTGTTACAGCCTTAACTCTATGAATGAATGAATACTTTATTATAAAACACAAGTTTCTAGCTTCTTGTAAAAAAAAATTTTTTTAATAGATACTTTGGCAGAAACATCATCTGCTTGGATTCACCCCATAGTCACATGTATTTGCAAAGCTGGAGCAAAGTTGCTTCTCATTTATAAGCAAAGCATTGAAAGGAAAGGGGATAAAGTTCTGACTTTTTGGAAAATGAGTTATTGTGACACTATTCTCAGCTCATGCAGGCTTAGCCTCCAAAATTGCATGTTTATTACGCAGTATAGAATTCTTCCAACTCTGACAATGGGAATAACTTAAGAAATAAAAATAAATGAATAATTTAATAAGGAATTCATTGACTGGGGCTATTTACTGTGTTTGCTGCACTGAATGGGTATTAAAAACAAAACTGGTCAATAGCAGATTTCTATCATCTAACAGCTGCACAAATACAAAGTTGGTTAAATGTCTAGTGATTATTGACATTTCAGAACTTCCTAAATTAAATTTATATTCATTCAAAAGAATTGGCCCTAACTATCCACACAGGAAAAATCAAATGGATGAGAGGTGCAGACCATAATAAGTAACTGAATGAACAGCTCAAGTTGGCCCATTAGTACACATATCTCGGACAGGCACTGCAATTGGAAGATAAGTTGGGCCGAGAATTGAAGGGGAAGAAGAAAGCTAGCTGGATCATCTTAGAGAAATTATACGGTGATTTTGATGACCTTGTTTAGCTTCTTCCTAAAACAAAGACCCTTCTTTTTAACATCAATATTTTTCTGTTGATATTTTATGACTATAAGTCATCAAATACCACAGTTTCTGAAGAATTACAGTTATACATCACCTAAGGGCAATGGACAATCGATAATATGTTAAATAAAGAATTGCATGGGAGACATATTCAACTACTCATTTATTTGATGGGTATTCATTAAGTGACTACTATGTGCCAGAGAAAATAGTCCTGGTCCTCAGCCTCTATATGGAGGAAACAACAGAGATAACAGATGCAAAGTAATATTAACTAATTTCTAATAGAGAAGGCATAGGAAAGGGGATTGGAATGAGCTGAACCTTGAACAAAAATAGAAGTTCCCTGAAGTAGAGATGAGCAGGGAAGGTATGCCAGGCATAGAGTCAGCCTATGCTCCACAGACTGGAGATAGAATAGTATGGTGAGGAAGCAAACAGGTCAGTTTAATTGGAGTACATGAAAGAAAGTAATATGCAATAAGCTTGGAAAAGTAGGCAGGAACAAGATTGTAAAGGGCCTTAAATGACAAATAGAAGCATTAGTGTCTTGTTCTAGAGGCATTTGGGAGCCACTGGAACATCATAAAGAATGTCTATTATCAGATAAAAACGTATGACTGGAAAAGGAGGTAAGTTGGTCATGTAGTGAGACAACCAATGGACAGCCCATGGAATCCACTGGTATCCACACAAGGTCAAGAGATAGAGAGGAAAAAATCTCACCATGTTGGAAGAATACTATATGGAAGATTTATAGGAAGACATGAACAAAATCTTGTTGGATGGAATGAGAAGATATAATGAGATGCAGTCTCTACCATGCAGTCTCTATCTTACCACATAAGGAATGTACACACTAATGAAATCACAGATCTATTGAAGCATTGAATTTGAATTGAATATTGAAGGATATTACTGAAAACACTTGTCAAAAATCAGCATTAAATTGCATTGTTGGTGGAGTTGTGAACTGATCCAACCATTCTGAAGAGCAATTTGGAACTATGCCCAAACAGCTACAAAAATGTGCATACCCTTTAACCCAGCAATACTACTTCCAGGTCTGTATCTCAAAGAGATCATACAAATGGGAAAAGGATCCACACGTACAAAAATTTTTATAGCAGCTCTTCTTGCTGTGGTAAAGAATTGGAATGAGGGGATGCCCATCAGTTGGGGAATGGCTGAACAAGTTGTGGTATATGAATGTAATGGAATACTATTGTGCTATAAGAAATGATGAGCAAGCAGACCTCAGAAAAACCTGGAAAGGCTTGAATGAACTGATGCTGAATAAAGTGAGCAGAACCAGAACATTATACACAGTAACAGACAAAATGTCTGATGACTAACTTTTATAGACTCATCTCTTCTTAGCAATGCAAGTATTCAAGATAACTCCAAAGGACTCATGATGGAAAATGCCATCCACATCCAGAAAAAGAACTATGGAGTATGAATGCAGATCAAAGCATATTATTTGCTCTCTTCTCTTTTTTTTCTTTCTTTTTGTTTGTTTCTTCTTTCTCATGGTTTCTTCCATTGATTCTAATTCTTCTTTACAACATGACTAGTGTGAAAATAGTTTCAATATGAATTTATATGTAGAGCCTATATCAAATTGCCTGCCATCTTGGGGTGGAGGGGAGGAGAGAGATGGGGAGAAAATTTGGAACTCAAAATCTTATGGAAGTGAATGTTGAAAACTAAAAATAAATAAATATTTTTTTTGAAAATCAGCATTAATTGCCCATGGGGTAGGGGTGCAGAGATGGATTAGCGATACCTAAGAGCAATAATGGTTATAATTTTTATTCACTTTAGGTCAAGAGGGACCAACTTCTACTTTTAAGAAGATTGAAATAATGACAAAAGATAGAAACAGTCCATGTTAGAATGGCTGTGAATTGGTGGAGCTGTAAATTTATCTAATCATTCTAGAAAGCCATCTGAAATTACACTAAGATAATGATTAAAATGTCAACATTCTTTGACCCAGAGATTCTGTCCCCAGAAATATGCCAATAGGAGGTTAAAAATAAAAAGAAAGGTCCCATGAACACTAATATATAAATAACATCACTTTTTGTATTGGCAAAGAATTGGAAACAAATCAGATGCTCATAGATTAGGGAATGGTTTAACAAATTAGGATACGTGAATGCAATATTCCTGTACCATAAGAAATAATGAATATGAACAATGCAGAACGGCAAGAAAAGACTTAAGTAAAGTAAGCAGAACCAACAAAATGATAGACACAAAAACTACAACAATGTAAATGGGAAGAACAACAGCAATAAATTAAAATCATGCCATGTAATTAGATTGACCAAGCGTGACCCTGAAGAAAAGATAAGAAAATGTACCAACCTGCTTTTTTTGTGCAGGGTTGGGGGGTTATAGATATGGAATATCATATATACTTTTGGATTTAGTTGATGTGTTGGTTCACTATGCTAAACTGCTTTTTTTTCTTTGTTATTCTTTATTATCCCCATTTCACAGATGAGAAACCTGAGGCTCAGAGAAATTAAGTGACTTACATGGATCACACAGACATTTGTAAATGTGAGGAGAAGGAGGGCTCAAGCTGTACTGACTTCAAGCCCAGCATTATTTCCGTGGTACCACACTGCATCTCACGCTGCCCATACCTTAAGCATCAATTGTGTTTGATGCAGTCTTGTGTCCCCTGCTAGACTCAAGATCCATGAAGGCAAATGTTATGTCCTTTTTCTCTGACCCTCACAACAGCACAGTGCTTTGCACATAGTAAGCTTTGTGAATAAAGGAATAAAAGCAGGTTAGAAACAGTGTGACATAGCAGGACTAAGAACTACCAATGAATTTTATCATTCTACTAGGTATTTAAATCTACAGTTATTTATAATTCCTTCTTTAGAAATCATTGTGACATAAATTGTTTATTAATTTATGTAAATATGCTCTTAATACTTCAATGGGCCTCAGGGCCCAGACCTCACATTTGGTGACTAAGTGAACACAAACTTACTTAGTCTACTATGTCTAACTGACCCTAGGCCTCAAAACATCAAAGTTCTCCCTTGGGAATCCATCCATCTGTCTTCTGGGGGGCTTTGCCACATGCCTGATGTCTCTACCCTGTGTCTCAACCTCTGCAGAAGATACCCAGAATCCAAATCCCGTCCTTAGAAAAATTAATCCATCATGTTTCTAACTCCTGCCTCAGGACCAAGCTGGATTTATTGGTGAGTGAATGAATATAAATTTACCTAGTCTACTATGTCTAACTCCTGATAATCACACCATGCTTCATTTACCTTCTCATCTTATCCAGTCATCCAAACAAGCTATCTTGTCATCTGCCTGCTGCTCTGCACCTTTTCCTGCCCATCTCCTGCCCTGTACCACTCAATACCATCTTATATTTGTTGTCTCACTTTATTAGAATGTAAGCTCCTTGAGGGCAGGAACTGTCAAACTTTTTGAATTGGTATTCCCAGAGTATAACATAGTACCTAGAATTTAATAAATGCTTTTTCATACATACACACATTCATTCATTCTTTCATTCAATGAACGTATGATCTCATCAACATGTGTATTCCTTCCATAGGAAGCCCATTCATACCTACACATCCTATGGGATTCCTTTCATGTTCTCCCAGATATCCATTGTGCTGGAGCCTTTCCTCTAGGGTATTTTCACACTTTATGGTTATCAGAACAATCAGCCAACAAGTATTTATTGTTACAATGTGTCAGGCCCTTAGCAAAGAAAAGCAAGACCATAGTTCCTACCCTTAAGGAATTCACATTTTAATGGGTGGGATACTATGTGAATAACTAGGAAGTTACAAGATATATACAGAGTAGATGGAAGATTATCTCAGAGCAAAGGCACTGGGGGAAAGGGGAGAGTAGAAGGAACAGTCTCCTTCAGAAGATAAGATCTGAGTGAAGTTTTGAAGAAAGCCAGGAAAGCAAAGAGGAAGAGGTGAAGAGGGAAAGATTTCTAAACAATGAGGGACAGTCAATGAAAGGCAGAGTCCAGATATGAAGTTTCATACGTGAGGAATATCAGGTCAGTCAGTATAGCCAGATCACAGAGTACATGGAGGGGAGTCAAATATAAGAAGACTGGAAAGGTGGGAAGGGGACATATGGTGAAGGACTTTAAATATGAAATAGAGGACTTTATATCTGATCCTGTAAGTAATAGGGAACCTCTAGCACTTAGTGAGGGAGTAGGATAATGTTATACCTATTCTTCAGGAAGATCACTTCAGCAACTGAGTGGAGGATGGATTGGAGTAGGGAGAGACTTGAAACCAATTATAAGACTATCATAGGAATTCTGTCACATGAGTAACAAGATGGAGGACTAGACATTTTCTCTGAGCCCTATAACCTCTGAAGCCTCTCCAAAATAGAAATCATGTGCCAAAAATAAAGTGATTTCAGCTATCTTCATGGTCTACGACATCCAAAACCCAAAAGAAAGTTAAAAAAAAAGATGATCAGATGCTCATTGACTCTAAGGTAACTCAGCACCCCTCCTCCATCTTCCATACTACCAGCAGTGAAGCTATGCTAGTGGACCCAAGTACCTGACACACAGGCTTGTAACAAAATCCACCACTCCTATATCTTAGTCCCCCCTCCCTCTTTCCAGTGCCACAGAGAACCCAGTTCCAGGGTATGGAAGTTTGCTCAGGCTGTGACAAAAAGCTAGCACCCCAGCGGACAATCCTTTGGCACCAGCGCTGGCAAAGCACTGAACTTCTGGGAGGTAGGGGTTGGAGGGAGACAACCCTGTATCATCAGTGCTGCAAAGCTTTAAACTGCCAGTACTGGAATGGAAACTCCCATGGTGTCAGTGTGGTGCTCTCTGAACTCTGGTGCTAGGTCTGAGAACTTAGGAGCAGAGGGAGCCAGGCCGAGACACCAAGACAGTATATTGTGTATTGGGATGGGAGGGGAGGCAGTGGGGAGGAGAGATGCTGTGAAGCACTGCACTAAGCCTAAGGAAAAGAGCACATTGTCCAGCTGGGGCCAGTTCTAACCATCCAAAAATCACTTGGGGCAGAAGCTGGTGAACCGTGAATTGCCCAGCATGGGAAGAGCCTGAGATGCCCAAGGAAACCACCATTAGAGGAGACACAGTCAGAAAGTAAATAGAGGACCATCAGAGGGGTGAAAAAAGACTGAAATTACCAAAGATATCAAGAAGAAGAAAACTCCGAGAACACGAACATTAAAAACACAAATCATCAGGGAAAACATTAGCAACAGAAGGATATGTGGCCTCCAGATCTAATAAATAAGTTCAGATATCTATGAAGAAATGTTGCAAAACAAAAGAAAACAATCCAATATTTGATGAGACAGAAGACCCTGTGGAATCTAAGAAGAGAACCACAATACACTATTGCTGAGTGATTCAAAAGAGAAATGGAAAATATGAGAGCAGAATTTATGGCCTGCACAGCCAAAATAATGAGCAGAATAGAAAAGGAGAAATCTGCAATGGCAAGTCTCACCAAAGGAAAAAAAAGAGAGAGAGAGAAAACGATAGATTAGGAATTCAAATACACAGAAATGAAGAACAATCTAAAAAAAGACAATAACATTAAAAGAAACTCTGCTCACTATGCAAGCAAAACACACTGATCTCAAAGACAGGATGCACAGAGACAATTTAAGGATCAAAGATCCTCTAGAAGAACAGAACAGGTCAAAAAACTTTGACACCATAATGAAGGAAATAATACAAGAAAACTGTCCAGAATTTCTGGGCACAGAAAATGAAATATCAATTGAACAAACTCATAGATCACCTCCAGAAAAAAAAAAAAGCTGTAAGCTCCAAGAAACATAGTGGTTAAATTAAACAATTCAATTCAGAAACAAGTTGCATAAGCAATCAGAAGAGAGACCATCGAGCACCAAGGAAATGAAATTCAAATAATGCTAGACTATTTTGCACCCACCAGAAAATGCAGGTGGGAATAGAATAATGGTTTGAGAAGAGCAATGGAAGTCAGAATGCAGCTCAGGATGACTTACAATGAAATCTAGGCTTAACTATAAATGAAAAAAGATGATCAATAATAAAGAGGTGCTTGAAAAAATGTTTAGAAAGAAAACCATAACTGAACAGATTATTTGCTTCTTGAGCAACCCAAACAACAGAAATGCATGAGAGAGGAGTGAATAAATGCAGCAGCTAAGGACAGCAATAGCAACAGAGTTAAGAGTGGAGAGACCAGTGAGAAACTTCTTTCCAAATGTACACAAGGAGATGGGGTGAAGGTGAAGTTCAGTGCAGGTAACAGTGAAGATGGGGGCCTAGGGTATGTGGTGGACTGATTATGACAACATCCTGTCTACAGATGAATCAATGATCTTGTGGGAATATATTACAAAATAGGAGGGTGAAAGGGGGAAGGGGAACAAAGAAATAGAGGGTAGTATATTATGTGCTGGGTTCAAATCAAGGGATAGCTATAAGGGGAAAGTGATTTCAGAAAGAAAAGAACCTACAGAGGGAGTGAGTGAGGAGAAGGGAGGAAGGATTAAAAAGGGGCGGGAAGAAGGAGGCCTTGCTTTGGTGGGGGTGAGGGTGAGGTTCCACTGATGAATGTTCCTAAGTGCAAAGAAAGATGGTCTGTTAAGGGAGATGGGATCCTTGGGCTGGGTGTGGCCTGAGGGATTTTGTGCTTGAAAAGTCGACCCAGGACAGGAAGTGTGGAACTCATGGGGGCAGGTGGAACCTGGGGGAGTGGTAGAGCATGGACACAAGAAAGAGATTTTTGAAGCAAATAAGGGAGAGTAAGTAATCAGAGGAAGGTTTAATCAGTAATGGGCTGCCTAATCAGAGACATTGTGAGGAAGAGCCCTACCATGGGTCAGTGTCCTCTCTAACACTTGAATAACTGGCATTGCTTTGGAAATGAGGCACAATGGAAAAGGGAAAATCATGGGGCACCCATCCTTCCTAGAGTGGAGAGCCTAGAATGGATATCTTGGAAGTTCTGATTACATGAAGGATACAGAAAAAAAGAGATCAGATAATTATAAGGGTCATGAATCAGAGAATGAAGTTCCAGAGTAGACCGAAAGAAAGTATGGATAATGAAGAGTGTGAGAGAAATCTTTTTGAAAAGGGGTATAAGAGGGCAACTAGGTGGTGCAGTGGATAGAGCACTGGCCCTGGAATCAGGAGGACCTGAGTTCAAATCCGGTCTCAGACCAGACACTTGATACTTAGTATCTGTGTGACCCTAGGCAAGTCACTGAACCCAATTGCTTCACCAAAAAAAAAAAAAAGAAGAAGAAAAGGGGTATAAAAAATAAGCATTTTAAAAAATTATAAATAGGATTAGTTGAACAGAAGGAAAGGGGAATTGACTAGACTGAGAGGGGAGAAAGGGTATAAAGAATTACCAGCTAAAAGCAAGAGGGGACAAGGAACTAATAAGCAAAACCCTAAAAGGAAAGGAATAACAAAAGAGGGAACAGGAGTGAGGGGAAAAGAGCCAGTGGAAACAGCCACCTTAAAAAAAGATTAAAGTAATTAAAGGAACAAAGTACTATGTTTACAGCAGTAGAGGGGGGGCAAATCATAACTTTAAAATTATTAAAATTATTAAAAATATTAGAGGCAGATAGAGGAAAATATAAGCCTAATTTCCTCAACTTTAAATTTGAATGGGCTAAATAGTACAATAAAATGAAAAGCAGTTACAGATTGGATAAGAACCCAACAATTTATTGCTTACAAGAAACATATTTTTTAAATAGTGTATATGTATGTATGTATAAATGTATGTATGTATACAAAATAAAATGAGGAGATGGGAAAACATTTACTATGTATCAAGTAAATGCAAAAAAAAGCAAGAATTGAAATCTTACTATCTGACAAAGCAAAAACAAACATTTAAAAAAATAAAAAGGGGTAAATAAGGAAATTACATCATATTGAAAGGAACCATAGAAAACAAACCAATATCAGGAATAAACGTATATGCTACAAATGCTTTAGCCTTCAAATTCATAAAAGAAACATCATCTGACCTACAAGAAGACATAGACAGTAACACAATAGTAATAGGAGACTTCAATATCTCTTTCTCAGTCTTGGTTTACTCTAACAGAGAGATAAGCAAAAGGAAAAATGTGGAACTGAGCAAATCACTGAAGAAACTACAGTTAAAAGACTTATGGCATCTTCCAAATGGGACAGCAAAAGAATATATGTATTTCTCAGCATTGCATGAAACTTTTACAAAAACTGACCATGTACTAGGTTACAAATATATTGTAAACAAATGTAAAAAGTCAGAAATAGTCCTTTACAAACCATAACACAATAAAAATAGTAGTTGGTTCAGGAACCACAAACAAAAGACACAGACCCAAATGAAGACCCAAAAGAAATCCTAAATAATGAGTAGGTCAAAGAATAAATCATAGAAATAATAAATAACTATGTAAAAGAAAATAACAATGATGGGACAACACACCAAAATTTCTGGGATACAGCTAAAGTAGTCTTTAGAGGCAAAATTATATATCTACTACTAACATATATAAACAAAATTTAAAAAATAGATTTATTAATTGAATATGTATTTTTAAAAATTAAAAAGTCAACAAATACACAAACCTAAAAGAAGTACAAAGGAAGAGATATTAAAAATTAAAGGGGAAACAGGTAAATTAGAACAAAAAAGCCTTGAAATTGATTGATAAAATTAAAAGCTGGTTCTTTAAAAAAACTAATAAAATTGATAAGCTTTTATTAAACTGATTAAAAAGAAGAGAACAGAAAATCAGACCAGTAAAATAGCAAGTGAGGAAGATAAAATCACAGCAAAACCATAAGAAATAAAAAAGTAAACACAACACATTGTGTACAGTTATATGCAAAGAAAACTAAGAACACAAAAGAAATAAATGAATACCTTCAAACATATAAAATACCCAAAATATCAGAAGACCAGGAGAGATCTTACATAACCCAATCTCAGAAAATCAAATACATCTAGCTACAAAAAAACTATCAAAGGAAAAAACTACAGGTCCTGATAGATTTACAGGAGAATTCCATCAAACTTTTAAAGAACAGTTATTGCCTATACTTCACAAATTATTCTCAAAAATTGAGAAAGTAACCTACCAGAATTCTTTTATGAGACAAACATAGTCCTACTACCTAAATCTGAGAAAGATAAAATACAGAAAGAAAACTATAGGCCAATATCATTAATGAATATTGACTCAAAATTTTTATAACAATATCCTGTCAAACAGACTACAGTGATTTATCTAAGAAATTATTCATTATAACCAAGTGGGATTTATACCAGGAACTCAAGGATGGCTCAATATTAGGAATACAATCAATATAACTAATCATATTAAAAACCAAAACATCCAAAACCACTTGATCATCTCAATAGACGCAGAAAAAGACTCCAACACAGTACAACACGTAGGTTCTTAAAAAAAAATCCTACAAAGGATTTGTAATAATTACAATAATTTACATAAAAGGACCTTTGTTAAAAAGAGTATCCAGGTGATAAGGCTGTAAAGGCTCATAGGCTGTAAAGAAGTCAAGCTTGAGGAAAGATTATTAGGTTTGGCAATTAAGAGACCATTGGTAACTTTGGAGTAAGCAGTTTCAAGTGAATGATGAATTAAAAAACAAGACTACAGAAGCTTCAGATACTAGTGAAAGGAGAAAAAGAAGAGGCACCTAGTGTAGATGGCTTTCTCAAGAAGTTTAAATGAGAAGGGGAGAAAAGGTATAGGACAATAACTAAGAGTAATGATCAGATCCAGTGAAGGCTTTTTAAGGTTGAGGAGAGACATGGGCATGTTTGTAGGAAGCAAGGAAGAAACTAGTAGATAGGGAGAGACAGATTAAAGAGTAGGGGTAATAAAAAGAAAAATCTTCTGGAGAAGATAGGAGGAAATGTGGGATGAGATCAAGGATGAGATTTGCCTTGGCAAGAAAAAGGTCAACCTCTTCAGCAGAGACAGGGACAATAGAGGAGGTAATGGGAAATATGTCTGTATAGCGCAAGATGAAAAGGAATAGAGAAGAGTGAGCTCTTGATGAATGATCTCAATTTTTTTTTGGTGAAGTATGAAGCAAAGTTCTCAGCTGAGAGGAGAAAATGAGGGGTAAGGACCAGGGATCCTCACACTGACTTTAGGGTCACACTCAAACCTGATTCTTTTGAGATTCATAGACATAATGTATAACCAGAAGAACATTTGTATTATTAAGTAATTACATTAATAAGTTCAAATAATCAGCATTATGTTTATTGGGTTTGTTGATATACACATCATTAGTCTGTGGAAACCAGTTCAAGAATAGTAGACAAGGTAACCTGCTCAATTCAGAGGTTATTGTGTATATCATCAATTCTCAACCATCTTGGATCCCTTATCTGTAAATTTACAATAATAAGAAAAGAGGAAGTGCTAATGTGTTGTAGAACTATTGTTCCCTGGACTATTCCACACCATGTTCTACTTTCACTATCAACTCTACCTCCTCCCCACTGATAACTTGGGCTCTGCCCCTGGGTCCCTCAGCTCTGATAGGTAAGCATTTGCTTTATCTTGCCAGGTTCCCAGCTTCCTTGTCACTTCCTGTCTAGCTCCACAGCACACCAATTGGTGGGTATCCTACTTCTTCCTCCTTCCAGTTCCCTTTAGGTTTTGTCTTCCCTCATAGAATATAAATTCCTTGATGGCAGAGACTATAATGCATAGCTTGTATCTATCCCACTTAGCATAATACCTGGAATATAGGGAGCTCTCAATAAATGCTTTCATCTATCCAACTATCAATGAACTATTATAGCTAAATCTCTGGTCACCACTGATCATCCTGTCTCAACTGAATATCATTGTTCTTAGCGGAGACAACCAAACAAAATATCCTTAATGTTTAGCCTATCTTGCCTATGGATCACCCTGTCTTTATCCTTCACCCAGTTTTTGAAATATAACCTCTTTCATAAAGTAGAACTGCCTCTAGTTCTCATTTCCTATAATCATTTTTATTTGAACATGGCCTCCTTTAACAACAATTCAATTTTCTCTCTTTACGGTTTCATTTCTTCAAGGGTTCAACCCAGTCTATTTTTTGCTTTGTAGAAACTAATCATTTTAATAGTATACAGTTATTGGTTTACACAGTATAATTTGCTGTCCCAGGATTTTAAAATTCAAGACTGCAGATAAAGAATTAAAATACAGTACATATTTAATTCTCATTTTCAAATAGATCAGACAAAACAGAAGTCAGATAGATGAGATGATTTATTTTGCTGGATAATATTTAGAACTGAATGTTCTTTCTCTACAATGTCACTAAAAAAGACATATTTTATCAGAAGCATTTACTTTTCAATGATACACATTGGAAGAAATAAACGGTACATTCATTTCCATGAGGGCCATACAGCTTACCAAAGTTACTTCTAAGGAGATGCTTGCCTTTTTTTTCCCCTCATTGAAGTCAGTCTGCTCAGAACAATGACCCCACTTCCTTTTGGCCAACTCTACTTTACAAATGTGAGTTCCCCAAGTGCGCACGCACACACACACACACTCTTCACATACTGTACCTTGTTCAGCGTTTCTTTCTCTTCAATGCAGGAGGCAGTTTTTTTCTGCTCTTTGTTTACTTCTGAAACCAGTCGCATGATGGTCTGTCTGCTGGCTTTTGCCTCCATCTCATGGACATTTATAGTCTCTTCAAGAGTAACAATCTGTTCTTGCTTAAGTGTGTTTTCTTTATGCAACTCCCTAACCTGAAGGGAATAATAAATAAAAATGAACAGCTTTTTATGCTGATTTTTATGAGCGAGTGCTGATCTCTACACAATTCAGTGGGCTAACTGATCCAAGTAACAAAAAGGACAAATGCTACATTGGCCTGAAATATCCTTTCAAAAGCAACCTCTAAATTCTGCAAATATAAGTCTACTAAGCAGTCAAGTTAGTATTTTTTTTTGGGTGAGGCAATTGGGTTTAAGTGACTTGCCCAGGGTCACACAGCTAGTGTCAAGTGTCTGGTCTGACACCAGATTTGAACTCAAGTCCTCCTGACTCCAGGGCCAGTGTTCTATCCACTGCTCCACCTAGCTGCCCCCCAAGTTAGTATTAATCCAAGAGTATCCTTAAGGAAACAATGGCAGAACTGTGACATTTTCCAAATTATAAAATAAAGCATATACTTATCAAGTCTCTGGCAGCAGTATTACAGGTTTAGAAATTATCTTAATGCAATGTGGTAAGAAGAGATGACAGCAGTAGGAATGAATGTCAAGTATTTGTAAGAAGACTTTTAATTGGGAATTGCATGCATCACAGGACTGCATGCAATTATCATATAATAGTAGTAGTAGTAGTAGTGGTCGTGGTGGTAGTAGTAGTAGTAGTAGTAGTAGTAGTAGTAGTAGTAGTAGTAGTAGACACTAACATTTATATAGCACTTTATGTTTTGCAAAGTTTTTTACGAATATTATCTCACTTTATCCTTACAATAACCCTGTTTTACAGTAGAGAAAACTGAGATAGAGGTTAAGTAACTTGCCCAGGGTCACATAGCTAATAAGCATCTGAGGTCATAGTTGAACTCAGGACTTCCTGACTCCAAGTTTACAGCCCTGTACACTTTGCTACCATGTCAATCTCATCCATGTGAAATGTACTTTGTTAACTTATTTCAGTAAGAAGTACTTTTGAAAAATCTCTTTTTTTTTCAAAAAAACCTCGTTTTATTTATTAATTCAAGGGTTTTTTCTTTTTTTCTGTTCAATTATGTTAATCTCTTCTTTAATTTTCAGAATTTCTATTGAGGACCAATGACAAAGAATGCTCTTAACCTCCAACCTCTTAACGAAAAAGTGATTGACTCAAGATGCAGAATAAGAGATACATTTTTCATATGGCCAATGCAGGAATTTGTTTTGCTTGACTATGGTTCAAAGCACTGGGTTTTTAAGACTCAGGACCTTGAAGTTATAATAAATAAGCTTAACCTATGGAGAAAATGAGACCTCCCTTCTTTGTGGAAGTAATGGAGTATAGGTGTCGAACTAGCAGGTCCTGGTTAATGGGCCAGTGGAAGATTCTACTTGGGACAGATAGAGTGCCTAGATTCCTGATAGAGACCAAGGGCAAGAAAGGTTGAAAGAGACAAGATGCCATTTCTCCAAGGCCCAGTGAACATTAGAGTCTCTTACCAGGGGATGTTGTATGTAGTAAGTTATTTTAAGTTTTCTAAATAAATCCTAAAGGAGGGGTAGGTAGGTGGTGCAGTGGATAGAGCTCTGGCCTTGGAGTCAGGAGGACCTGAGTTCAAATCCAGCCTCAGACACTTGACACTTACCTCAATTGCCTCACCAAAAAGTCCAAAAAAAAAAAATCCTGAAGGACCATGTGTATTATTTATCTGAAGTAAATAATCTTTCATTCTAATTATAGTAATCATGTTTTGCTTAACACCTGCAACATGATGTTAATTTTTTTATATAAAAAGCTGACTTTAAGCAATCTATACTCCTACTTTTATAAAGATCCAAAGTGAAATGCTAATGTCATTGAGATCAACTTTTTCCTTTGGTTTTGTTTCTAACTGGACAGGTAGATAGGCAATGTAACTTTAAAACACGTGGATAGTCAAATACATACATACACATATGCATGTATGTATACATATGCTGTATGTGTGTATATAGATAGATTGTACATATCTATTCATTTACATGTTATCTCTTGCACTAGAATGTAAGTTCCTTGAGGACAAGGAATATTGTTATTTTTTCTTATTTGTGTCAAGAGTACTTAGCACAGTGCCTGGCACAATGGCTGTTGTTGCTGATGCAATTGTTGTTTGTCCTTCAATGCCATGACTTGCAAGTGAATTGGATTTAAGTAAGGGAGCAAAGTCACCAGCCTCACTTTCTCCTCCTAAGTTATCTGGGTCCAGTGGCAAGATATAGATCAGGACACCTGGAGATGGCCCTAGACCCGCAGGGTCTTCCCCTCCCTGACTGATTTCTTTTTTTCTTTGACTAGGTAAAAGAGGCCATTCTTTGTCTCATTTCTCACCTAGCCTTAATCAATGAATGGACTTGCCTCAGTCAAACTGAGACCTGGGAAAGACCTTAGCTTAAAAAGGCCAAGGTCTCCCACTGCATCTGGAGTCTCACATAATAAGCACTTAATAAAAGCACACTGTTTGATGTATTGTTGATTTAATTTGCCAAACTACAGATATATTTAAAAACAATTAAGCAGTCAGCATAATCTCACTAAGGTCAATTGAGCCAGAAAAGGCCTTCAAAATCATATTGATCAAAATCATAACTCCCTCATTTAACATAGGAGGGAAATGGGGCCCAAAGATATAAAGTGACTTAATCAAGGTCATTCAGCTGTTAGTGACAGATCTGATTTGAGTCCAATTTCCTTCCCACATAATTTTTTTACCATTTCTACAGAAAGTAAATTTTGTTAAATTTGCAACAAACACCTTTGAAATGAAATGCTCCTGAGATTCCTCTTCATTCTTCATATCCATTTCTAAGCAGCCAGAAAGTTGGATTAGAAATTCCTCAAGTTTCCTGCTGTTCTTAGCGGCTTGGTTCTTGCTTTCTTCATTTTCTTTTAAACACTTTCTAACCAGCAAACAACAAATACATCAAGATTAATAATACTGGAATGCAATGTTTCACAAGCAAAATTGAGAATTGTAAACACTTTTGTACATGCCAGCTTACTGTTCTCATAGAGGCTTCAACAAGAATGCTCTTTACTAAAAAAAAGAAAAAGTTGTTAGCTAGGGTTAAGGACCAGTCTTTTTTTTTTAAGCTAGTAAATTTCATGTCTTGACTAGAAGCTACAACCCAATGTGAAGCCGGGAAGAACAAAAATAATTAAAGATGTGCATAGTCTCCTTCCTTGCCTTGTTATAAAACGTTTCTCACACTTACCTTCCCCTATCACTAATTTCTTTCAGTCATGAGCAGGCACAAAATCAGTAGTGAATTCGAGTTCAATGATATGCACAGTAGATTTAAAATATATTTAAAATAAAATGCCCATTATTAAGCAGTTATAACATCATAGGCCTTAAAATAATGCATGTTTTCTCAACTTAGCAGCCTAGAATTTGCCTCTGTCTTTCTGCGAGAGGAAGGCTAGAGGAAGAAGTATAAAAGTCTCCTAAAGCCTCCCTTTAAAGAGGGTCAAGAAGTTCAGCCAACTCTTCATTTTCCACCAGTCACCTTGCTTGGCTTCACTCTGCCATCATCAGGTCCCCGCCTCATAGCCTCTGTCCTCCACCTTCTCAGCTTTCCTTAGTGTGCAGACTTCCACCATTACATTGTAAACTCCTTGAGGGCAGGGACTTTCTCTTTCTTAATTATACCTCCAGAATTTAGCATGCTTGGCACATTGTAAATACTTAACAAATGTTTATTTTACTATTGAATTGCTAATCTAACATCTTCATTTTACAAATAAGAAAGCCAAAGTCCCAACAGATAAAGTGACTTGCCCATGATTACATAGAACTAAGATGAGAACCAAGATATTCCATGTCCTCTTAAGATAGTTTAAGATAAATTATTTTAAATTTTTCAATATTGTCTGCTGATTTTTTTCACTTTTTGTTTTCATTGGAATAGCAATAGATATTTCCAGGAGCCAAGGGGAAGAGCTTTTTTGTATAGGAAGACAGAGATATTTTGCACTGGTAGGAGTAAAATATAAAATTAAGACCTTTGTAGATGAAATAAAGAGCAACTAAGATGGCACAGTAGGTAGAGTGCCCAGAGTTAGGAAGACTCATGTTCACCAGGTCAAATTTAGCCTCAGACACTTACTAGCTATGTGACCCTGGGTAAGTCACTTAACCCTATTTACCTCAGTTCCTCATCTGTAAGAAATGAGCTGGAGAAGGGAATGGCAAACCCCTCCAGAATCTTTGTCAAGAAAACCCTAAATGAAGTCACAAAGAGTTGGACATGACTGAAACTACTGAACAACAATAAGCTGAAAGAAGTATTTAGTAAAGGTGGAAGTGTAGGACTAAAGCATGGAGAACATTTAATTTTTGTTCTTGCCCAACTTCATTTACATTCATGTACAAGAACACCATGAGTACAGCAGACTTCCAAGTACCTTCAGCCTCCATCTAATTTTGTGGATTGTTGTATTTGGGGGAAGGAGGAGTTAGGAAGCAGGGAAGCATAGTCCCTGATTTGGGTTGTAGAGAACTGGATCACTACAAGGTATTTAAAGGAAGTTGCAATGAATTTCTATCCCTTATCTGGGACTATAGACTTTGAATCGGACCTAAACATAGGTACACACATACACACACACACACACACACACAACTTTAGCCTGGTACTTGTTGGCTGACTTCTGTTGGCTGCCCTTAGGTAAGGGCAATGGTTCATGACTTCAGCTCCGGGCTAAAGAGCTATTAGCTTGTCTTTGTCAGGGAGAGACTTTTCTAGTCACTACCCTTTAAACCACGGGTGCCAAGAACCTAAGAGATGGCCCTGAGGAACTGAATAATAATCATAATCCCAATATGTAGCACTTTAAGGTTAGCAAAGTGCTTTACAACAAATCTGCTCTTCCCAACAGCCCTGAGAAATAGCACAGAAGATGGTAGCAGAGGAAAGATTAATAACTATGAGACCAGAGGAGATGTCTAGCTGAATGGAGGAGACTCAATAGCTGTCAGATAGTAGAAGAAAGTATGATCACCAGAGGACATCAGCATCACCTTGAAGCATCAGATAGGGTAGTTATCCTAAACAATTCCATAAGTGTGCACCTTCCATGTATGTATATGTTCCCTGAACAGACAAGTTCTTAACATGTGTCCCTTCATGTAGGTTGTGTGCCTGGATGTATGCCCTCAATGTGTGTTACTTATTCATTTGTATTCTATGTGTGTGCCTGTGTCTGTTCTCCTCCACTAGTAGCATCATAGCCCACGAAGAACATAACGTCACATTTGAGTAAGGTCATTCCTCAAAGCCCTTCTAAATATAAAAGGATCAGGAATGGAGCTGAGGAGATAGACAATTACCTCACCTACTGTGCTTGGCATTGTCTCTGTGCCTTCCCCACCCTCTCATTTCCATAAGAGAATGGAAAAGATTTAGGGTTTGAAAACTGGGAAACTCCTGAGCTATTTGGTAGTTTGAGAACAAATAACTAATCTCTGATTTACAGCCTTGCATTCACAATTTAAATGGAAAACTCATCAGTAAGTAGGGTGAGATCTCTGCCAGAGGAACTCAAGCCTCTGGATCAGGTTCTAAACCAAATGTTCTTTATCTTTTTTGTGTCATGCCCTTCTTGGGCAGTCTGGTGGGGCCTATGGACCCCTTCTCAGAATAATGTTCTTAAATGAATAAAATAAGGCACATAGGATTTCAAAGGAAAACAGTGATATTGAAATAGGGTGGGGGATTTTTTTGTCTTTTTGAATTTAAGTTCAAAATTAAAAAAAAAAGAAATAGTTATCAAAATACTTTTTAATATAAGCTATGGCTATGCCACTCTGGGCAAGTCACTTAAATTCATAGCAATAGAGACAGTCTCTAAGAGTCTAAGTTTCAGGACAGTTACAGATCTATGTTCGGAGAAGAAATTTTCCTATAGAAACAAAATCATACTTCTTCCCCATAAAATACATGGAATGCAAGGTTTTAAAACAAGAACCAAAGGGGAAAATGTTTTAACTGGTAGGAAGTCTTAACCACTTACAGGTGCAGAAACCTACAATTTTTAATCTTGCTGGGGCCTAGTCCACACAATTGCCCCTTATTCTGGCTAAATACCATGGAGGTAACCTACTCTCCCTTTTAGCACCCTATGTGTATCATCTTTCCCAACCATAATGCAAGCTCTTTAACTGTAAAGATTGCCTTTCTTGCTTGTATCAGTGCTTAGCTGAATACCTGGCACCCAGTAAGTGCATAATAAATGCTTTATCATTGAATCAATCAACAAGTATTTATAAAACACTTGCTATGTGCCAGGCACTCTGCTAGACGCTAGTGACACAGAAAAGGGAAAACACAGTCCCTTCCCTCAAGGAGCTCACGTTATAATGGGAGAGACCACAAGCAACAACTAAGTGTGTGTACAAGAGCTATAGAAGCATAAATGGAAGTATAAATGTCAGAGTGACAGGATCAGGAAAGGCCTCGTATAGAAAGTGGTATTGGGGGCAGCTAGATGGCACAGTGAATAGAGCTCTGGCCTTGGAGTCAGGAGAGCCTGAGTTCAAATCCAGCCTCAGACACTTAACACTTACTAGCTGTGTGACCCTGGGTAAGAAGTCACTTAACCTCTAACGCCTCACCAAAAAAAAAAGAAAAAAAAAAAAAAAAAAAGGTGGGATTGGAGCTGAGTCTTTAAAGAAACCAAGGAAGCCAGAAGGTGGGGAGGCGAGGAGGGAGAGTATTCTGGGCATGGGGCCAATGAAAAGCCTATCTCAATATTCCCATGTTTCAAGAAGAAAAGTCATCTTATTTCACTTCCTCACTGAAAGAAATGTTTTCTAATCGTTGCAAAAAGAACAATCAAGTTTAATCCCTGAAAATGAGAGTAGCCAGATCAAAGTCCCAATCAACTACAAGTCTTCAAGAAGCATAAAGATGGGCTAGTCAAACAAAAATATTCAAGTTCACGTAAGCTTGTGCTCCAATACAGAGTTTTCATTTCAGAATTTCAGATGAGCTTTCTGAAATATCAGTGGCCATCTCTAATACTCTAAAAAGCCATTAAGAGGCACTTTAATGGCAAAATGGACTCATTACAGTAATTGGTACCACTTTTTACAGACAGTACATGGTAATCATGATTACTGCTTTCCTTCCTTACCATGTTTATTTTTTTTTCCTGCAAAGTTTTTCACTGTGCTCCACGTGAAATAAACCATATAATTACAAGTCCTCAAAAGCATATCATATTTCTACTTAGAAGAAATGTAGAACAATAAAAGATTAGTTTTGCTGTGACTCATTTAGCTGTTCCTCTTTTGAACCTATAAGAACTGTATTCATTCTTTGAGATTCAAGATAGGCCCCCAACAGACTCTATTTTCCCTCTCAGCTACTCCACCAGAAAAATGCCTAAGAATTTATGTAGGGTAGGTTAAAAGCCTGGAAAGAGATGAGGCCAACTATGTATTCTTTTTTTTTTTTAGGCAATTGGGGTTAAGTGACTTGCCCAGGGTCACATAGCTAGTAAGTGTCAAGTGTTTGGTCTGAGACCAAATTTGACCTCAGGTCCTCCTGACTTCAGGGCCGGTGCTCTATCCACTGTACCGCCTAGCTGCCCTAAAAGGTTCTACTTCCTTTTTTTTTTTCGGCTAGGCAATGCGGTTAAGTGACTTGTCCAGGGTCACACAGCTAGTAAGTGTTATGTGTCTGAGGCCGCATTTGAACTCGGGTCCTCCTGAATCCAGGGCGGTACTCTATCCACTGCGCCACCTAGCTGCCCTCATCTATGTATTCTTAATAAAAGCAGGAATCTGAAACAAAGCTGATTGAGATGGAGAGCCATCTCTAAAGTAATTTCTCCTAGAAGGTTTAATTCTTTACCTTTTCCCCTCACACTCACTTGCATGGGAAACCATCTAAATGGCCAGCCTCAACCCTTTCCAGGCTTTGATCCCCTCGCTATACTTGTTATCTTATGGCCTCAATCTTACTTTTTACAAACTCTGTTTCTCCAGATGTTTGGTTGATTTACTAAAAATAATAGTGGCTAGCACTTACATAGCACTTTGGGTTTTTAAAGTGCTTTACCCATACTAATCTCATTTCAACCTCACAACCTTAGAGACAGGTGCTATCACTATCCCCATTTTACATATGAGGAAACTGAGAAAGAGAGAGGCTAAGTGACTTGCCCAATGAGACCAAATTTAAACTTCTGTCTTCCTAACTCCAAGTCCAGGTCTCTATCCACTTCACCACCTACGGGCGTCAAAAAGTCTTTACTGTGATTTGGGGGGAAGGGTGTTTTTTAAAGGTTTAAATGTTTCAATCCTTATTTAGGGCAATCACAAATCTAGTTCCAGATCAGTTACTAGCTTTTCCAGAATTCACTGGGGTTGAATGAACCCTGCTTACAAATAGGTTCAAAACTATGAGTGCACCACAGTGTTAATATTATAAAAATGGTAGCTATAACTGACAATTATTCTATACTTTCAATGCTTAGAAGGCATGTAGGACAAGAATTACTGTCCCTATAAATCAACCAACAAACATTTATTAAGTGCCTACATGTGCCACATCCTCTTAGGCACTAGAATTAAAAGACATATTTTATAGGTAAGGAAATTAAGACTGCCAGAGGAATAGAGCCATAGGGAGACTCTTATCTTAATTCTCCTTACTCTAAATCCATTCTTCCTTCTGTTATACAGGGATGACTTAAGAAATATACCAGAGTACTCTGGGTCATGACACATCTCTCTGAAAGGGTTTATAAATGAATGTTGTCTTCTACCCTCATCTTTGACTCAACAATTTAAATTATCGCTCCAAGCAGAAGCTGCAAAATGTGAGTCTGATATTTAATTCCATTTTCATACATTCTGAATGAATACTGAAGAATATTGAATTTGTTGAGGTTATTGTTGGCATATAGGAAGAAAGGACTTGTAAAATTTTTATGGGATTATAAAAACATTTAAGATCAAAAGACTTTTGAAAATTGAATTGCAAGGCCACAAAAAGGTGAGATGTCTATCACATTGCTTTTGTCCCCTCAGACTATAGTCTGGTGGCTTAATATCAAATGACGTGATAGTTTATTTTCACTTGCTTACTTTAATTTAGCTTCCAAGTCCATGATTTTCTTCTTCAATTCCTGATTCTCCTGGGTTGCAGCCTTAGCTGTTATTTCTGTTCTCATTTTGAATGTGGTTAGTGCTGCAGATTCTTTCTCTATCTCCTGAACCCTGTCTCGCAATGACATGAGAAGAGAGGACTGTCTTGCATTGTTTTCTTTATAACTCTCCATTTCAGCCTTCAACTCTTGGCATGAGACTTCTTTAGAAAACATCTTAGACCTGAGATCCAGAAGCTAACCAAGAAACAAAGAAGTAAAAAAGAAGAAACTGAGGAACTTAGCCAACTGAATTTAAGAAACAAATATTACAGTATCATCATTTTACCTAAATTTACATTATTCTCTCCTATTGTTGATTATCCTTTTGCACCGAATCATCTTCTATATCTGAATATGAAATACCAAAGAGAAAAATGATATCTAAACAATGTTATTTATTCAGGCCTTCCTAAAAGCACTTAAGCAACTTCTTGAGTTTATTTTATTCTCTTTCAAAATACATCTGTGGTACATTTTGCAATTGTGTACCCATTTTCAAAATCTGTGTTGCATTGTTAATATTGCTACATACTGCTTTTTAAAATGAAATGAGAAACAAATAATTCATGTTGTTTGTGATTTTCTAGGTATAAATATCTACACACACACAATCAAATATTCATCAAAACTGTCTCTTTGTTTACTTTATAGTAAAAAAAAAAAGTGTAAACGAAAAAGAGAAAAATAACACAGGCTTTAAAAGGACAACCAGAATCAAAGGAAAATCTCTACAAAGTGTATACTAAGAACAAATTTTACAGTACAATGAAAATCTAAGACAGTGGGATTCTGAACACAGTGTCCTAGTGAAGCCATGATCCCAGTAAACAATATACAAAGGGCTTTCTGAACCACCCTTCTTATATATCTCTTTTCAATCACCAGGGCTACAACTTCAGGTACAGTTAATTTAATCACTGGCAGGCTTGCAATCACAGTGAGTTAATCCAGATCATTCCTATGAACTCAAAGGCAGCTAGGTGATAAAAATGGATAGTGTTGGGCCTGGAGTGAAAATGACCAAGTTCAAATCTGGCCTCAGATCCTTACTAGCTGTTTGACCCTGGCTGGGCAATCACTGGAGAAGGAATGGCAAACCACTCCAGTATCTTTGCCAAGAAAACCCCAAATAGAGTCACAAAGAGTCTAATGAGACTGAAAAGTGAACAACAACTACCTATATATCAGCTGTAAAATGGGGATAATAATAGCACCTACCTTCCAGGGTTATTGTGAGGACTAAATGAGATAAAGATTATAAAGCATTTAGCACACCTGGCATATGGTAAGCACAATATAAATGTTAGTAAGTATCATCATCATCATCATCATCATCATCATCATCTGTGAGGGACTGTCTGATGTTGCTTACTGCCAAGTGGGGATTGTGGCAAGATGGGGTAGGAACTGGGTATTAGGAAGTAACAGGAGCTCACGCTCCCGAGGCAGGGGCTGTGCTAGGCGGAGTTGTGGTGAACTGGGATGAGAACTGGATATGGAGAAGTAACCGGAGCTCATGCTCCTGAGGCAGTGGGCAGTGCTATGTGGAGCTGTGATAAGCTGGGGAAGGAACAGGATACAAGGAAGTAGCCGGAGCGTGAGCTGCTGAGGCAGGGGGCTGTGCCACGTGGGAGTGGGACCGCAGAGAACGAGTTCCCTTTGTTTAGTCCCCTCCCTAAGTGCAACGTCAACCCCAGACGCCTCCTTCCTGTGTCCTTCCTGACTTCCTGGGTCACGTACTTTCCCTTTGTCTATGCACTGACCCCAGACACCTCCTTCCGGGTATCCGGTCCTAGCCTCCTGCGTCACTTCCTCTCCCCTGGTGCGCTAAACACAGACATCCCCTTCCGGTATCTGATCCTACAATCAATGACTAGTAGGCGGGCTGAGGAGGAGGGGCTAAGTAGGTACTTAAGGGACAGTAGTGGTTGGAGCTCGCTCTCTCTCTTTGCTCCTGCTCTCTTGCTCTGGCCTTCCTGCTTGGCCTTGCTGTGATGGCCTCTGAATAAAGCTTGAGTGTTGGCACCTCCTGATCAGCTTGTCTCTGTGTGTTTATCCGGGTAGGCTCCGAAGACTGGTAAGTAGTATGACCCTGGCAGCCTGCTCCTTATAGGAGGAGAGTGTACGGCACGGCCGGCACAATCATCATCATCATCATCATTATTATTAAAAGGGTTCCTGGTTCTTACGCAGAGAAGTAATTTGGGACCAACACAGGCCTTCAGAAATAACTGAACCTCTTTTAGAATTTGTGAGGCATGATACAGTGGAAAGACAACTGGATTTGGAAATAGGATTTGGGTTTAAATCCTGAGACTGACACTCATTCCACTAGTTGTATAAGCTTGGATAATTTTCTTAACCTCATTGGACCTCAGTTTCCTCATCTGTAAAAATGAGGGGGTTGAACTAACAGCAAGAGCTCTTCCAGCTCTTAAGCTATGATACAATATTTCTATGCTATGACCCACTACAGACTTGATTCAGGAGCCCTGAATTTCCAGGTAACAGATGGGTTTCAATATGTAATCATGGGTTCCAGTCATTTTAGAGGGGTACTTTTCTATAATTTTTTCCAGAACCCAAAGGATTCAGAGTCATTAGGGAAAAGAAACCAGGAGTGGGTTTCTAAGTCTACAAGTCAGCTCAGACCAAAAGAAGATATGTGTAGAAAGATTTCAGGCTTCTTGAGCCCATTCTAATCCCAAAATAGTGTCCTCAATTATCTCCAGAGTTGACCCGAGGTTTATGTTATTAGGCAAAAACATTATGCTCTGAGATATAAAGAATACCTAGCTCCTAAGGAATGTTGCATTGCAATCACAATGTTGGGGGTGTTAGCTACCCATTAGGAGGTGGCATTAAGACATACTCTCTCACCAAGCCATAAATAATGGTACAGGGAAAGTAAGGGTCCACTTTCTCAATAGTATGTACGGTTAATTGCTATTCACAAGAATTGAATCAGCACAATTAAATTAAGAGCGAAAAAGAGAGACTTTACCTCAGACTGAACACATTCAAATTTGACCAGAGATGCAGCAAGTTCACTACGGGCATTTTCTGCAGCTTTACGATAGTGATTTAATTGCTCACGAGTGACAGGGACATCCAAAAGATGATCCTGGAATGTCTCCACCTAAAAAAATGAAACCAAGAAGTGTGCCACACAACATTTTCCTCCCCAGGGAATCAACGCCAAACAAAAATTCAAATGTTCTTTGTACCCCAAATGCATCAAGTCATATGCTGGTCAGATTCTGGCGTTCCCATTTTCTGAAAGCTAAAAGAGATCCTAATGGCTTTTCAAATCAAATGAAAACTGCTAGTTATATGTTTTAGGGCATTGTTTCAACAGATTAATTCTTAGGTCCCTTTCTGCTCTGTGATTCCCTCACCCCCAAATGAAATCCTATTTCACTATTATTCTGCCTCATGTTCTACCTACTAGCCAAGCAAATCAAAACTAGATAAAGCATGTAAAATGCTTTGCAAAAGGGCAAACCTTGAAAGGAAGTATGATAAAACAGACGGTCATCCTTGGAGCCAGGAAGGCATGGATTCAAATCCTGCTTCCATACATATTGGCTGGGTGACCCTGGGCAAAACAATTAGCCTCTTAGCGATCTTTAAGATGAACAGTTGCAGAGAAGATGCCAATCTAAAGTGGTTAGGATAGTTTCCTCACCAAAGAGTCTCCTATACCAGCAGAATGCTAGCTCCCTATACCACACACACAGTGCCTGGCATATTGTGCTTATTAGCACAATAAATGCCTGTTATCTTGACATAAAAGTGAACTACTATTGTTATTATTATTATTAAATCTGTTTACATTTTTATCATCTACCACCACTAAGCCTTCATATGGACCATTCCCCTAACACTACCTTCACTCTTTCTAACCATGTCCCTTATGTCCTTGCTAAAAACTACCCTCCATGAAGGCTTTTCAGAGTAGATCAACCAAAAGCCACATGCTCTTACATTGGCCCACAGAGGAGAAAGGGGACCTAAGAATCGATTCAATGTAACTCATATTTGAACAGGAATCCATCGCTTTTACAATATCCCCACCAAATAGGCATCCTTGGATAAACCACCACCTTCCAAAGCATTCCATTGTGGGAGTTCTAATTGTTAAGCAGTTTTTGTCCTTACATAAAGCCTAAATCTCTGCCTATTGCTACTGGTTCTGCCCACTTGGGTCAAGCAGAACAGTCTAATCTCTCTTTTATGAAACAACCTTTCAAATACCAGAAGTCAATAATGTAGCCCCTAAGTCTTCTCCAAGCTAACTATCCCCATCTGAATCAATTATTGCCCCTAAGCTGTAATCCTCAGGTTGCTCACTATCCTACTTACCCTTTTCTGGAAATTTTCCAGCTTTCTCAATGACTTTCCTAAAACATGGCAGCCCAGTACTTGAGATACAGACTGCCTGCAATGACTAAGATAGAAACACAGTAGGCCTATCATCTCATTCATTCTACCTCTCAATGCAGTCTAAGAGAACATTAATAATTGTTAGCTGCCATGTCTCACTGTTAACTCATATTGAGCTTTTGATCAACTGAAATACTTTGATCTTTTTCACATGAACTATGCTTCTCCCATCTTGTACTTATGAAGTTGATTTTTTTAACCCAAGTGTACAATTTTATACCCCTGCTCAACTGACTTCTCCCCAGCTCAATGGATGAAATTACAGAAAGTAGGGGACAGGTAAAAGGGACAATGAAATGTTCAGGTCTTAAAATGAATTAAGAGAGAGAAAAATAAAATTCCACTCAAAGCAACTACAGAACATATAAAATATCTAGGTGTGCACCTACCAAGAAATGTATAAGAATTATATGAATACAACCACAAAACACTCTCTTGCATGGTCTACTGCCTTCCACTGCCTTCTGGGGAAGTAGAGAAATACCACTCCATCAAGCCAGGTTTCCCACCTGCCTTAGGAGAAAAAAGAGAAACACAATTCCATATGAGGCACATCTCTTAACTTCAAGGAAAGGAGTGAAAAGCCATTAGTTTCATCCTTAATCTCCTTCCCTAAGAGGACTCCAGCCTGAGACCAAATCTCAAGGGATATTGATAACCTATCTGACCTCATTACTCATTAATTAACAAATTCTACCATTATTTAATTATCTCTTCTGATCCAAATCATAATTCCTTGTAGCAAAAGTAACTGCTTCCTCCCGAAAGGTCCAGCTCTCTCACAAGTCAAGTAACAAGCATTTATTAAGCATCAATTATGTATTATTGTTATTATGTTAAGCATAAGGGATGCAAGAAAAGGTAAAAGACAGTCCCTACTCTAAAGGAGCTAACAGGGGAGACATTATGCAAACAACTATGTACAAACAAGATATATACAAGATTAACTGGAGAAAATCAAAGAAGGAAGGTACTTGCATTAAGAGGATCAGGAATGGATTCTTGTAATAGGTCAGATTTTATCTGAGACTTGAAGGAAACCAGAGAAGTTAGGCTATGGAGATGAGGGGGAAGAGAGTTCCAAACATGGTAGACAGCAAGTGAAAATCCCAGGAGTCAGGAAATGGAGCTTCTGGTACTTGACTAATTACTACAAGACAAGGACTACTCCTGCTCTTCCTTTGTAACTCTTTCACCACACTGTTTACATAATAGAATCACAGATCAAAGCAGGGGTTCTTAAATTAGTGTCCCCCCAGATAGATGTAAGAGGGTCTGTGAACCTGAATCAGAAAAAAAAATTACATTAGCGTTTTCTTCAATTATTTAAAAATATTCTGAGAAGGGGTCCATGGACTTCACCAGATTGCCAAAGGGGTCCATGAAAAAGGTTAAGAATTGGATGATACAGAGCTAAAAGGGATCTCAGAAGCCATTTACTCCTATATCCTCACTTTCCAGATAAGGAAACTGAGGCCTAGAGAGCCTATGTGACTTTTCCAAAGTTACACAGGTAAATATTATGTGAAAAGTGGAATTTGAACCCAAGTTACTTTGGCCACAATTGATAATCAAAAAATATTATTATTAATATCACTAAGATTAGGACAGGTTTAACATAAGATGAAATTATAGGATAAAAAAAAAGGTATATATAGAAAAACTACTTCTTTGTAGGATAATGTTACTGTTCACAAACAATAGGGTTCAGTACATTATATTGCCATAAGATTCACATGACAAAATCTTGTAGTAGGGATAGTGCATTGAGAGTCTCCCTCCACCCAATTTAAAATGGTTATAGTAACCTCTGCCTAGACTGAGACAGCTTGGAGTGGGAAAGAAGGGAAGGGATAAGAAGGTGGAAGTCAAAAGAGCTATAGTGTTGTGATAGGAAGGATACTTTAATTTTTATAATGTATATATTATAATGTAAAAACTAGAATAAGGTCATAAACACATCTTTCTAACTACTGAATAAAGTACTTCTACTATCATCAAAGTGACCAGGTGGCTGACTTAGAAGTCAAAGATTGTCTCATGAATAATGAATCACCCAAGGTCTTTTACGAACCTATTTCATAACCTATTCACTCCCATTCTATTGAATTGATCTCAATAAATATTTATTAAGCCCCTACCAAGTACAAAGCACCCTGGATTAGGTCCCCTTAAACTCCTGCTTTTGTCAAGAATCAATCCTCTTCCTAAGCCACCCCCATTAAGTACAGTTTGGTCAGTATAGTTTGGTCTTTTGTGAAACATGCTCCAACAAAAGGCAATTCATTTTCTCTGGATCTGAAGGTAGTCTGTCTAACAAGATATTTAGGGGAAATACCAGTAAAACCAGTAAAAAACCAGCAGTAGAATGGTCATTCAACTGCTGAAACTTCTACCTGGAAGTCATGAAAACAAAAGTCACCTGACAATCCTCAAACTTTCCAGTGGGAGTTGTCGTTGTCACGGCCACTATGTTTCAATATACAAAGCCCCTAAAAGAAATCTTTCAATGAGCTTAGTAACTATTTACGTTTGTCATTCAAAAGACATTCAGAGAGGGTGAGAAGTATGTAATCTTGCATAGAAAATATACAATATTTAACTGACTCTTCAACAACATAACCACAACCTATTTGCCTCACTCAATGGCAAAAAGGGACTTTTTATTCCTACCCTAACCACCATGGCTACATTTTCCAAAACGGGGCCTACATTGGCAGATCTCTTGTCAGTGGTTTGAATAGCAGTCTTTTTTGCTCAACTTTTTCCCCAAAAAAATCATCAGGAAAATCTATTTAAGACCACAAATATTTCCTTAGAGGTTTAACTTCCTAGAGATAAAAAAATAGTAGCCATCTTCCTACTATCTTATATTTCATCATCATTGTCATCAGTTAAAAAAGGGGTATTAATTCAGCATCTATGTTAGCTGGACACTAATTGTATGGTACAAATCAGAAGTAACCCTTTCTTTCTATATGAGTAGAAGCTAAACTCTTTAAGGATGGAGTAGAACATGTTCCTACATAAGTACATACAAAATAAATGTAAGACAGTGGGGCAGGGGTGCTGTCACTACAAACCTGGGGGAAAAGGAATCCTGGCAAATTGGTATTGAGCTGAGCTTTTCAAATAAATCAACAAGTATTTATTAAGCACTTACTAGCACTAAGCATTGTGCTGAGCACTAAGAATACAAGTACAATCAGAAAGAAGGATAGTCATCATCTTCAATGGGCTTACATTTTAACAGGTGAAACATAAGAAATTGAAAAGTCAGATCTTCAGGGTGTGGCAGAAAAGTTGAAAGCCTGAGAGTCAGCAAAAGAGGAATAAAGACGTGATTATGACTGGTCTAGGTGCTCTCTTTAAAACGGAGGTTTGGGAAGAAGCTCGCACTCAAAAGAAAAAGGCCACATGGGGCATGAGAGTTATTTCCAATGTGAGAAGTCTGGAGATAAAATGACCTTTATCTTCCTCCACAGGGAAGACTGTTCCTGGAACAGCGGGCTCTAATGAATGAGCTGATCTTTCCTAGAAGCAGGCCGCCAAGCCACTTCCCAGCTATCTCCACACCACACTTCCTTTACACTCTTCCTTGCTCCTTTTTCCCCACTAGAATGTAAGCTTTTTGAGTGTAGAAACTATCATTTGTTTGTACTTATACCCCCAGGGCTTAGCATAGTACCTGTCACATAACTGCTTAATAAATGTTTTATCTACCTATCTCATTAGTTGTCATCTGAATTGAGTTGATAATTATAAAGATCAAATGAGATAATATTTGTAAAGTACTTAGCACAGTGCCTGGACTAATAGTGCTTAGTAAGTGTTTATTCCCTTCCCTTATAATTAAACCCGTGCAAGTTGATGAGGTCACCAAGTGAGAGAGGATACAATAGAGAAGATGAAGAACTGAATTGAATTTCTTCCAGGAACTTTCTTGAAGAAAGAGAAAATACTGATAGTAAACATAGCTTGAAACATTGGTTGACAAAATGATTACATGTCATCAAATACTATTCACTGATCTCATACACATGACATGGCCATCAAACCTACATAAAAATAAAGCAAGTTAAACAGAAAAGGTCTCTGCCCATGAGTAAAAGCACTCATACTATAATCACAGAAACTTCCATTCAAAAATATCCTCTCTGTATTTTGCCAAAAAGAGGAACATTGTTCATTAGTGATGATGTCATCCACTAGTTCCTGGATCAGTAGAAGAACTATTTTGTGGCCACCATGATTCTTTTGAGAATAGAAAAGCTGAGAGATCAAAGTTATCCTACAGTACAGCTTCTTGTGGTTTTGTGGAGAAGAATAAAACCAATTTGGCCAGTTTCAGAAAGGAGAAACCAGCTGGGTGCAGAATAGGAAAAAGCTATCAACTACCTTAAAGAAATTCAGCCTCGTTCTTTAATGAAATTTAATGCGTTAACATTTTCCTGAGAATAATTTACCTATAGATCATCTGATCTATATTTGAAATTGTTTTCTAATCTTAAGTTGTTTCCTAGTAGGAGCTTAGTTCAGTGGTAAAAGAAGTGTTGGGGAGTGGCAAGAGTGCCTGATGTGTGGTCCAAAGACCTGAGTTTTAATCACAGTTTTGCACTTTACAACCTGTGCATCCTTGGGAAAGTCATTTAATCATTCTAGAGCTCAATTACCTTATCTGTAAAATGAAGATATTGGATTCCTCAAGGTCCAAATCAATGATCCTTTGTTCTTAACAAAGTGAATCTTCAACATGCATTGTTAAAAGGAGGAGACATAAAATATTATATTTACAGAATATCTCTTCATGATTTGATTCTTGGATTTAGTGCAGTATGAGAACAAAAATATCCAAAAACACATTTTGTCAATCTTCTTACAAATTTCTTTTAAACAGAAGGAGAAAGAGGGAGGAGGAGGAAGAGAAGGAGGAGAAGGAGGAGAAAGAAGAGAGGAAGAAGAGAAGAAGAAGAAGAGGAGGAGGAGGAGAAGAAGTCATACTAAATCGCAATTCACTCTTTAAAAGAGCTGGCGGGGGGGGGGGGGGGCAGCTAGGTGTTGCAGTGGATAGAGCTCAGGCCTTGGAGTCAGGAAAACCTGAGTTCAAATCTGGCCTCAGACACTTGACACTTACTAGCTGTGTGACCCTGGGCAAGTCACTTAACCCCATTGCAAAAAAAAAAAAACAAACAAACAAACATGGGGACTATAATCACCAACACTCCTAGGCAGCATATTAACTAAGGATAGTATAAAAAGAAGTAATTTTTAGTTTAAACTAAATAATTAGCTTAGCCCAGGATGGACAGATCATCATTCAGGTGTTCACTGTGGCATACTCCAAAAACACAGACTTCTGTCATTTGAGAGCAGGTACTGAGGTTAGAGTAAGAGGATAAAGTCCTTTTGTGAGGAACAAATGCTCCAAAATTTCCCTAACTTTTCCTTTAAGAAATTTGGAGGCATCTTAGGGGCTTTTTTTTTTTGAGAGTTTAACTCCACACAGAAGGCCTTATTAGAAAACTCAAGTGCTTTCTTTCTTCCTACTAGGGAGGACTCAATCTGTGCTATGCTTCACAGTTACCACCTGAAGCAATCTAATGCTAATTTACAAAAGACCGCAACATAGGATTTGAGTCTGTGGCTGATTATAGGAACTGTGGAAATTGCTGCATAGGGTGGCTCAGTCAAAACCTTCTATAAGAAAAGGATAGCGGAAAGCTTAGAAATATAGAGGTAAGCTAGCTCACAACTGAGTGCACAATGCCCCTGGACCCACAATGCCTTGGATCGGCTCCCAGCTCAGCTTCTGTGATATCTAGTTGTGTTATTATCCCATGAATAGAAAATAAGAAAATGAATGTCTGCCTCTTCAACACAAAAGATCTTAAATTCTACTTCATAGATCCATTTTCCTATAACTAAGCTCTTTTTCCCCTGACATTATTCAGGGTTCAACTATATAGCAAGACCTTCTATGGAATTTCTCTCACTATTTTTTTTTTCATTTCTCCCTTAGTCTATTCAAAATTCTAGTCTCGTTACATTTACCAATTCTTCTCCAGTTCTCTAATTTGTTTTTCCCCTCCAAATCCAAGGTTCTCGTTTCACCTACATAGTCCCATTGCATTCTAAAACTTTTACATGTCCACCTTGTGTCCAGTATGGTTTTTCTCCTACCCAAATTTTTGGCTGGACTCCTAGAATTCACTTTTAATTATTTTAAGGCTAACACAACTTTTGGTCACACTAAAAGAAGCTAGGACTAGGAAGAAATACACTCTATCCTGGACAGACCACATGTGAAGTAATTGATTCAGTTGAGGCTATCATATTTTAGCAATGACATTGACAAGCCAGGAAATATTCAGAGGAGGATGTCCAGGATACTAAGGGTGCTTCAAGATCATGACATAGTGAGGACTTGGTTGATGGGAAAAAGAATGTATTAGCCTGGTGAAGAGAAGATTTAGAGAGGACGTGAAAACTATTTTTGAACATTTGAAAAGCAAGGCCCCAGGAGACAGAACTATTGTAAGAATGACGTGAGGAAAAACTTCCTGATTTGAATGAAGCCATTCAAAAGTAGAATATACTATCTGAGCAGATAGATCTTCAGGGTTGATCACTCACTGAGCATGTGGTAGAAAGGATTACTTTTCATCTTTATTATTTAAACTCTATCACCTTTGAGGTCCCTTCCAACTTTGAGATTCTGTAATTCTATTTACAGATTAATTAGTCCCGATTTGGGGGGGGGGGGGAGAAGGCTTCTGAAAGCTCTTGCTTCTAGAGGATAAAAAAGAGTAAAGCTTAAGTCTGACAATGATGCTCTTTGTTAGAAGTTATGAGAAAAGGCTTGAGAAGAGAATATTTTGAGATAAATCTGGCTCTTACAATTATCTACAACTTTATTTTTCAAGCTCTTCGTATTTCTCACTACGGCAAATGATCAAGAATTGTCTCCATTTCCTGACTTCCCGTCTATGGTAGCTCTAACACAGCTGTCTCCCATTCATCGTGATTAACAGGAAAATTAGGAAAGTAAAGCTCTCTCTATAAATCGTAGTTTAAAAGTGGGTAGCCCTCCCAATTCACTAAGAAAAACAATTTCCCAGGGCTCCTTGCTATGTTCAGGACCCCTTCTCTGAGTCTGCCATGTTTCCTGTCTTGTTGATGTTCTGCATTAGCCCTTGACTCTCATTTTCCTCTCTCATCCTGGATCCCCCAACCACCCAGCTCCACGAACCAATTCCTCATCTTTGTGGCCTTGACCTTTTGCCTATGACCCTTTTGGATTCTATTATGGCTGACCTGCTGCCAACCTCTTTATTACTATCAAGCTCCAGCTTCTGTTCCTTTCCCTATATGCTATCATCCCTGGTTCCATGGTCACTGAGCCACTTCAGACAGTAACTACTGGGGCTTCAGCTGGGAGTCTCATTTCTAAAAGGTCAGTTATCTCACAAAGTCTTTTAATGACACTGTTCTGTCAAAAGAGATCAATCTCATTCAAAGCTTAGACAGAAGGGGTATTAGGATTAGGGATGGGAACTAGACCTGTGGTTTCATTGCTATAGGCAACTCACAGATGAAGAAACTCCTATGACTCAATGCATGTTAGTACCTTCTCTTCAACTGAAACTCTTAATGAGTTCATTAGAGCACTAAAAGTTGAGTGACTTGACTAGGGTCATACAGCCAGAAGGTGTCAGAGGCCACATCTTCCAAAGCCATAGCTTCCTGGCTTGAGGACAGCTCTCTATTCACTACACCAATGTATATTTAAAATTATTGGGGTCAGAGCCAAGGTGGTGAAGTAGCATGAAGAAGTACAGCCAAGTTCAACCTCCACAACCATTCAGCTCCCTCAGACAGATCTAAATAATGCACCAGCTTGAGTCCTGATTAGAAAATCTAAGAAACAAATTATAGTGAGTCATTTTCTCAGCCTGCGTCAGCATGAGGAGAAAGACAAGATGGTCTGTGGGCTCTGCAGAGAGGATCTATCCAAGAACGACGCATAAAGCATTCTAGAATAAGGAGAGGCTATCCACTTGGACAAGAAGAGGTCCCAAATCTAGCAGATAAAGGAGTAAACTTGCGCAGGGGCCAAAAAGAAGTGAAAATTGGCAACTCTATAACTTAGTACACAGTTTCAGATGACAGATCAAGGATGCATAGAGGAGAGGGTCTGCACCTAGAATTGACAACGAAGGATAGCAAGTGGTTGTAGACCCTAGTAAGCAAACAGCATCTATGTGGCTCAGATCCAAGGAGTAAAGAGGGTTCTCAAGTTCAGCTTCCAGTCCAATGTTACGCATACAGCAGAATAACCTGGGTCAAAACAAAGGCCAAAACAAAGCCTACAGTTCTATGACTCTGAAGGAGTACAGAATTCCAAATGGGAAAAGTCCACAGGTACATTGCTTAGGGAGACCCAATCCCAGATCAGGAATTTGAAGAGCCTAGATGTGGAAGGGAATGAACAAACTTGGCTCTGGATCAGACCACTTTGGGAACACTGAAAGCTTACAGGTCCACAGACTGAAATGTCCCTGAGATCCTATAATAACACAATACTCAATACTCCCAAGATAAAAGCAACAGGACCATTCCCAGACATCCCCTCCAGAAATGCACAAAGCCCAGCCCTAACATAAAGTTCAAAATAAAAAAGTAGGCTGGAAGAATGAGAAAAAAAAAAAGATTTCAATGATAAAAAAAAAAAAGCTGTAATGTAGAGGGATGCTCAAGATACAAACCTAAGGCAGGAGAATAGCTCCAAAACATCTACAAGTAAACCTTCAAAGAAAAAATATAACCTGGGTCCACATTCAACAAGAATTCCTGGAAGAGATGAAACACAAATATTTTAAAGAGCTGTACAATATTTTTCTGGGACATCTAAGTGTTACAGTGGATAGAGCACTGAGCCTGGAGTCAAAAAGACCAGAGTTCAAATCTGACCTCAGATACTTATTAGCTATATGACCCTGGGCAAGCCACTTAATCCCTGCCTTCATAAAACTGGAGAAGAAAATGGCAAACCACTCCAGTATCTTTGCCAAGAAAATGCTATGGACAGTCGATCCATGGGACCATGAAGGGTCAGACACCACTAAATAACAACAAAATATTTTTATAGATAAAATGAGAGTGCTACAGGAAAAAGAAGTGGAAAGGGAATTAATAGTTTAACACAAGAGGTACAAAACCTTTCCCAAGCAACAAACTCCCTGAAAATTAGAATTGACCAAATAGAAGTCAGAAAAGGGAAGAATATACATACATACAATTGGTTAAAATCTTTAGGAACCATACTTCTTTCTGGAATTAATCTGAGGTATTTGTTACTTTGTACTGATCTACATCTCTTAACATGATTCTAAAAAGTAATCACTATTGTATCCTATCTTATCTAACAACGGTGTTTAAAATAGACTCCTCACTCTCACTGACCCAACATATCTAATCAGTTGCTAAATCTTGTCACTTTTATCCCTACGATGTGTCTTATAAATAGCCCTTCTCTCCGTTTATACAGCCCCCACTTTGTTTCAGGCATTCATCTCTTCTACAGTGAGACTGCTAAAACTGTCTCCTAATTGGCCCCTCTGACTCCTCTCTTTCCCACTCCAATCCATCCTCCAGATAGCTGCCGAAGCACAAGTTTGGTGATGCTTGAGTAATCCTTACTCTATAAACTCCAGTGCCTCCCTATTACATCTCAGATCATGTATAAACCCTTCCGTTTGACATTAAAGCTATTCAAAATCTAGACTTTTCCACTCATTTTACATTTTACCCCCCTCTGAGCACTCTAGATTGTGGCCATAATGGCCTATTTTCCATTCCTCACACACTCTATCTCCCATGTCTATGCCTTAGATCTTAAGATCAGACATTTAGAGCTGAAAACGATCCTAGAAACCATAGATCCCAAATCCCTCATTTTTATAGATGAAACACAGAGGTTAAGTGATTTTCCCACATTGGTGATTCCCATAGCTAATGAGTATGTAAGGCATAATTTGAACCCAGGTCTTGCTAAATCCAAGTTCACTGCTCTACCCACTACAGCACATTGCCTGTCCTCCATACCTATAATGCTCTCCTGCCACCCAGAATCTCTGGTTTCCTTTAAAATGGCTCAAGCATCACCTTCTGCAAGAAGCTTTTTCTGCTCCCCTCAGTTGCTAGTGCTTTCCCTTTATATCTATCTCGTATGTATCTTGTAAGGGCAGCTAGGTGGCCCAGTGCAGAGAGCACTGGGCCTAGAGTCAGGAAGATCTGAGTTCAAATCTAGCCTCAGACACTTACTAGCTGTGTCCTAACTTCTCCCCCCTACGCAAGTTATGTTCATTTTTCCTCAAAAGGCATTGAAACCATCCTCAAGACTTAAATGGAAGGGGGCAGCTAGGTGGCGCAGTGGATAGAGCACCGGCCCGGAGTGGAGGACCCAAGTTCAAATCCAGCCTCAGACACATAACACTTACTAGCTGTGTGACCCTGGGCAAGTCACTTAACCCCATTGCCTAGCCAAAAAAAAAAAAAATACTTTAATGGATCAGGGAACTAAAGGCTTAGGCTGTTGTCACCTAGGTAAAGATAGGCAGGAAGAGCTCCAGATCTTCTTTCTGATGCTTAGCTGGTGGAAAACAAGGAGCAACTCAGACAATGGAGCATCACTCAGCTAAATCAACTCAAGGTACCCTCAGTGCTCATCCTTATTGGTAACCTTATCCTGCTATGGCTAAGTAAATTTCTTTTTCTTAACTCTTATATGATCTCCAAGTGTCTTATTTTGTTCCAGGGTCCCAAACTAACAGCGTCCCAGTTCAAATCAAACCCAGACCAGAATCAGAATAACATATATACATGCATGCATATACACACATACATATATATATATATATATGTGTGTGTGTGTGCAATAATACACATATATG
>NW_020953441.1:0-2005 GCF_900497805.2 Vombatus ursinus | reverse complement strand
TCCTTGACCCAGCAAAACTGAGTAGAATCCTTCAGTGGAAAAAAATGTACATTCAGTAAAATATAGGAAATTCAAGTATTCCTGATGGGAGGAAAAAATAGCTGAATAGAAAATTTGACTTTTAAATATAAGAGAAGCAAAAAAAGGCAAACAGCAAAGAGAAATCATAAGGGAGGCAATAAAATTAAACTGTTTACATTCTCACATGGAAAGATAATACCTGTAACTCCTAGGAACTTTCTCTTTATTAAGGCAGTTAGAAGGAATGTATATATAGACTGAGGGCATAGGTGTAAGTTAAATATGATAGGATGATTGTCTTTAAAAAAAGATGAAATTAAAGGGTGGCAAAGAAAAATGCACTGGGAGAAGAGGAAAAGGAGAAGAATGAGATAATTTATCTCACATAAAAGAGGTGCAAAAGAGCTTTGCCAGTGGAGGGGAAGATGCAGGAAGGATGAGGGCTCATGAACCTAACTGTCATTAGAGTTGTCTCTAAAAGGGAGTAACACACATACTTCATTGAACATAGAAATCTTTCTTAACAAACAGGAAGGTAAAAGAGAAAGGAAGTAAGAGAAGGAAAGGGGGGCACTAATAGAAGGGAGAGCAAATGTAGTCAGAATCAAAACATTTTTGAGAATGGACAGGGTGAAAGAACAGAGAGAATAAGATGAAGGGGGGGAAATTGGATGGAGGAAAACACATTTAGTAATCATTATTGTTAAAAAATTATAGCAAATTTCTCTGATAAAGGCCTCATTTCTCAAACTGAGTCAAATTTATAAAAAACAAAAATATAAGAGCCATTCTCCAATTGATAAATAATCAAAGGATATTAATAGGCAGCTTTCAGACAAAGTAACCAAAGCTAATTATAGTCATGTGAAATGCTTTAAATCTCTATTGATTAGAGAAATACAAATTAAAACAACTCTTAGAGACAACCCCACACATAAAAGATTGGCGAATATGACAAAAAAGGAAAATTACAACATGTTGGAGGAAATATGAGAAAACTAAGACATTAACACACTTTTGGTGAAACTGTGAACTGATCCAACAATTCTATATAGAAATTTGCGACTGTGCCTAAAGAACTATAAAACCATGTGTACCCTTTCACCTGGTAACACCACTATTAGTTCTGTATCCCAAAGAGAAAAAAATAATGAAGAGAAAAAGAACCTGTATATGCAAAAAAAATATATTTTACAGTTCTTTTGTGGTAGCAAAGAATTAGAAATAGAGGGATTCCTCATTAATTGGGGAATGGATGAATAAGTTGTGGTATATGATTATAATGGAATACTACTATGCTATAGGAAATGATGAGCAGGTGATTTCAGAAAAACCTGTAAAGATTTATATGAACTGATGCAAAATGAAGTGAACAGAACATGAGAACATCATACACACTAAGAGTAACTAAGAGAACATACTAAGAGTAATACCGTATGATGATTTAGCTGTTATCAGCAATACAACGATCCAAGACAATTCTGAAAAACTTATGATGAAAGAACTGATGGTGTCTGAATGCAGACTGAAGCAAACTTTTTTAACTTTTTTTTTAAATTTGTGTTTCTTTTGCAACATTGCTGATATGGAAATACATTTTGTATGACTGCACATGTAGGGAGAAGGAAAAAGGTCGATAGAATTTGAAACTTAAAATTAAAAACAGAAATAATGTTAAAATGTAAATGAAATTGGGGAAAATAAAATATTAAAAAAGAAAAAGGAATTAACAGCTGGGCAAATGATGCACAAAGTTAATGAAGAAAACACTTTGAAAAACAGAATTGGAGGGGCAGCTAGGTGGATCAGTGGATACAGCACCCACCCTCGACTCAGGAGGACCTGAGTTTTAATCTGGTCTCAGACCAAACACTTAACACTTATTACCTGTGTGATGCTGAGCAAGTCACTTAACCCCAATTGCCTGAAAAAAAAAGGAAAGAAAGAAAGAAAGAAAGAAAGAAAGAAAGAAAGAAAGAAAGAA
>NW_020953440.1:0-2010 GCF_900497805.2 Vombatus ursinus | reverse complement strand
TCCTTGACCCAGCAAAACTGAGTAGAATCCTTCAGTGGAAAAAAATGCACATTCAGTAAAATATAGGAAATTCAAGTATTCCTGATGGGAGGAAAAAATAGCTGAATAGAAAATTTGACTTTTAAATATAAGAGAAGCAAAAAAAAAAGCAAACAGAAAAGAGAAATCATAAGGGAGGCAATAAAATTAAACTGTTTACATTCTCACATGGAAAGATAATACCTGTAACTCCTAGGAACTTTCTCTTTATTAAGGCAGTTAGAAGGAATGTATATATAGACTGAGGGCATAGGTGTAAGTTAAATATGATAGGATGATTGTCTTTAAAAAAAAGATGAAATTAAAGGGTGGCAAAGAAAAATGCACTGGGAGAAGAGGAAAAGGAGAAGAATGAGATAATTTATCTCACATAAAAGAGGTGCAAAAGAGCTTTTCCAGTGGAGGGGAAGATGCAGGAAGGATGAGGGCTCATGAACCTAACTGTCATTAGAGTTGTCTCTAAAAGGGAGTAACACACATACTTCATTGAATATAGAAATCTTTCTTAACAAACAGGAAGGTAAAAGAGAAAGGAAATAAGAGAAGGAAAGGGGGGCACTAATAGAAGGGAGAGCAAATGTAGTCAGAATCAAAACATTTTTGAGAATGGACAGGGTGAAAGAACAGAGAGAATAGGATGAAGAGGGGGGAAATTGGATGGAGGAAAACACATTTAGTAATCATTATTGTTAAAAAAAATATAGCAAATTTCTCTGATAAAGGCGTCATTGCTCAAACTGAGTCAAATTTATAAAAAACAAAAATATAAGAGCCATTCTCCAATTGATAAATAATCAAAGGATATGAATAGGCAGCTTTCAGACAAAGTAATCAAAGCTAATTATAGTCATGTGAAATGCTTTAAATCTCTATTGATTAGAGAAATACAAATTAAAACAACTCTTAGATACAACCCCACACATAAAAGATTGGCGAATATGACAAAAAAGGAAAATTACAACATGTTGGAGGAAATATGAGAAAACTAAGACATTAACATACTTTTGGTGAAACTGTGAACTGATCCAACAATTCGATATAGAAATTTGCAACTGTGCCTAAAGAACTATAAAACCATGTGTACCCTTTCACCTGGTAACACCACTATTAGTTCTGTATCCCAAAGAGAAAAAAATAATGAAGAGAAAAAGAACCTGTATATGCAAAAAAATATATTTTACAGCTCTTTTGTGGTAGCAAAGAATTAGAAATAGAGGGATTCCTCATTAATTGGGGAATGGATGAATAAGTTGTGGTATATGATTATAATGGAATACTACTATGCTATAGGAAATGATGAGCAGGTGATTTCAGAAAAGCCTGTAAAGATTTATATGAACTGATGCAAAATGAAGTGAACAGAACATGAGAACATCATACACACTAAGAGTAACTAAGAGAACATACTAAGAGTAATACTGTATGATGATTTAGCTGTTATCAGCAATACAACGATCCAAGACAATTCTGAAAAACTTATGATGAAAGAACTGATGGTGTCTGAATGCAGACTGAAGCAAACTTTTTTAACTTTTTTTTTAAATTTGTGTTTCTTTTGCAACATTGCTGATATGGAAATACATTTTGTATGACTGCACATGTAGGGAGAAGGAAAAAGGTCGATAGAATTTGAAACTTAAAATTAAAAACAGAAAGAATGTTAAAAATGTAAATGAAATTGGGGAAAATAAAATATTAAAAAATAAAAAGGAATTAACAGCTGGGCAAATGATGCACAAAGTTAATGAAGAAAACACTTTGAAAAACAGAATTGGAGGGGCAGCTAGGTGGATCAGTGGATACAGCACCCACCCTCGACTCAGGAGGACCTGAGTTTTAATCTGGTCTCAGACCAAACACTTAACACTTATTACCTGTGTGATGCTGAGCAAGTCACTTAACCCCAATTGCCTGAAAAAAAAAGGAAAGAAAGAAAGAAAGAAAGAAAGAAAGAAAGAAAGAAAGAAAGAA
>NW_020953439.1:83826-94001 GCF_900497805.2 Vombatus ursinus | reverse complement strand
AAAGAAAGAAAGAAAGAAAGAAAGAAAGAAAGAAAGAAAGAAAGAAAAGAAATAAAAAAAGAAAAACAGAATTGGTCTAATGGCAAAAGGGGGCACAAAAACTCACTGAAGAAAAGAACTCCTTAAAAAGCAGAATTGGGCAAATGGAAAAGGAAGTACAAAATCATACTGAAGAAAATAATTCCTTAAAAATAGGATTGAGAGAGTTGAAATTAATGATGCCATGATACATCAAGAAACAATAAGGCAAAGTCAAAAGAATAAAAAAAAAATTGAAGAAAATGTGAAATATCTCATTTAAAAAAACAACTGATCAAGGAGAGATAACTTAAAAATTATTGGCCTTCCTTAAAGTTACAATAAAAAGAAAGAACCTATGTATCACTTTTTTTCAAGAAATTACAAAGGAAAACTGCCCTGATATTTTAGAACTAAAGGATAAAATAGAAAGTGAAAGAATTCTTGACTCCCTGAAAAGGATCTCAAAATGGAAACCCCCAGGAATATTATAGCTAAATTTCAGAACTCCCAATTGAAAGAAAAAATACTTCACACCATCAGAAAGAAACAATTTAAACCATCAGAAAGAAACAATTTAAATATTGTGAAGCCACACAGAGGATTACACAAGATTTAGTGACTTTCACATTAAAGACACAGAGAGCTTAGAATATAATATTCCTGAAAAAAAAGAGTTAGGATTACACCAAGAATTGACTACCCAACAAAACTGCATATAATCCATCAGGGGAAAATGGACATTTCATGAAGTAGAAGATCAAGTTATTTGTAATGTCAAGACCAGAACTGAAGAGAAAATTTGACATACAAACAGAAGACTCAAGAAAAGCTTAAAAGGCTAAACACAATAAAGTAATGATAATGGGTCTCAATAAAATTAAACCATTTACATTCCTATATGGGAAGATGATATATGTAACTCCTAAGAACTTTATGATTATTAGGGCAATTAAAAATAGTTTACATAGACAGAGGGCATGGATGTGAGTCAATTAGGTTGGAATGCTCTCCAAAAGAAATGAAGGGGTGAGAAAGAAAGATATACTGAAAGAAAGGAGAAGGGAAAGCCAGAATGGAGAAAATTTTCTTACATAAAAGAGATATACAAGGCAGAGATATTACAATGGAGGGGAAAATGAAGGTGGTGGTAGGCAATATTTGAACCTCAATCTCATTGGAATTGGTTCAAAGAAAGAAAATATATATACATATATATTTATATATATGTGTATATATATGTATATATATATACTCACACACACACTCACATAAACATACTCTGAGTTGTGTATAGAAATGCAATTTATCAAATAGGGAAATAGAAGGGGAAGGAGATAAGAAGAAGAGGAGTGATCAAAGGTGGTTAGAAGCAAAATAGACTTTTGAGAAGAGCCAGGATAAAACTAGATGGAAGGATAAACAAAAGAAAATGGGATTGAAAGAAGTACACAGTTATTAAACCTAACTGGTAATTTAAATGGGATGAGCTCACCCATGAAATGGAAATTTATATCAAAATGGATTAGAAATCAAAATCCAATAATATGTTGTTTACAAGAGACATTTAAAATAAAAAGAAACTCACAGAGCTAAAATAAAGCATTGGAGTAGAATCTAATATGCTTCAGCTGAATCAATAAAAGGCAGAGATAGCAATTGTGATCTCAGACAAAGCTAAGCAAGGATAGGCCTAATTAAGAGGGATAGTCAGGGAAAGTACATTTTGCTAAATGGTACCACAGACAATGAAGTAATAGAAAAAAATCAGGAAATTTCTCTGATAAAGTTCTTTATTTCTTAAACATATACTGAGTATAAAACTGAGTGAAATTTATTTTTTAAAAATGAGTCATTCAGGCAGAGTAAGAGGTGAGTTGTTCTTACCTTCCCTTATTAGCCCCAGAAAGCCCAGAATATCTCACCCCAGGAGAAACACTGGAACAACTGAACCAGAAGAAAGATTGGGTGCAGCAGTCCAGTGGCCTAGGAAGCTTGAGGCATTAATAGGAAGGGCCCCTCTTGCCTTGGGGGAAGAGAAGCAGTACAGAATGGGAGGCATCCCAGCAACCTAGCAGACAGGCACACCTTAGCATACCAGGAGGAGATCCTGAAGCCCAGGTGGTAGAGTAGGCAAACGCCAACACCTGGACCCCAGAGTGCCTCACCGAGGTTGGGGGAACTGGTGGAAACCAGCTTGGAAAACCACACAGGTGCCTGGGCATTCTACAGCAACTGGCTCTCCCAGTTCTTCAGCAAAACTAAAGGAAGCAGTACTCCAAGGGGCCCCAGGTGAATAAACACCCTACAACATCCATCTGAAAGGAGCTGAAGAAAGCAAAATGAAGGAAGGCCCAGGTGAGCAGGAGATCTCCAGGAGCCACACTACCCAATCCTACCCCTAGAGTACCAGTGTTGCTGATTCCAGCCCAACACCAGGTAAGCTGCCAGAACCCTACAGTCTCCAACCGCCAACATTGGAGGACCCAGCCCACAAAACCAGTGACCAGGACCTAAGTTCCCAACACAAGAAGCTTGGGTCAATGCCATCTGCTCCCCAGCAGGAGAGCTCAATCCTTTAAAGGCCAGGAAATAAGCATATACCATGAGCAAAAAGAAACATACCATAAATTCATATTATGGGAAGAGTGAAGATCAAAGCAGAAATTCTGAAGAGTATAACACTTGTCTGAACTGGTCTGAAGGGAATATGAACTGGTCTGAATCCCAAAAAAGTCTTCTTAGAAGAACTCAAGAAGGATTTTGAAAGTCAAATGAGAGAGGTAGAAGAAAAAATGGAAAAATAAATGAGAGGTATGCAAGAGAGAGTAAATACCTTGGAAAAAGAAGGACAACAATTAACTGTAGAAAATAAGTCCTTAAAAAATACAATTAGCCAACTGGAAAAAAAGTACACTGAAGAAAACAAGTCCACAAAAAATACAATTGGCCAAATGTGGAAGGGGATACAAAATCTAATAGAAGAAAACAATTTGTTAAAAATTAGAATTGGGCAAATGGAAGCTAATGACTCTATGAGAGAGCAAGAATCAGTCAAACAGAAACAAAAGAATGAAAAAAATATAGATGGACATGTAAAATATCACATTGGTAAAACAACTGACCTGGAAAATGGATCCAAGAGAGACAATTTAAAAATTATTGGTCTACCTGAAAATCACGATGAAAAAAACAGCCTGGATGGTATCTTTCAGGAAATCATCAAGGAAAACTGCCTTGAGGTCCTAGAACTAGAGGATAAAATAGCCATAGAAAGAATCCACCAATCACCTCCTGAAGAGATCCCAAATTGAAAACACCAAGGAATATAGTAGCTAAATTCCAAAATTACCAGGTAAGAGAGAAAATACTGCAAGCAGCCAGAAAGAAACAATTTAAACATCATGGAATCACAGTCAGGATTACACAGGACCTTGCAGCTTCTACATTAAAAGACCGTAGGGTGTAGAATATGATATTCTGTAAGGCAAAGGAGCTTGGATTACAACCAAGGATCAACTAACCAGTAAAAATAAGCATGATCTTTGAGGGGAGGAGATGGATATTCAATGAAATAGGGGACTTCCATACCTTCCTGATAAAAAGACCAGAGCTCAATAGAAAACTTGATCTTCAAATACAAGACTCGAGAGAGACATAAAAAGGTTAATGAGACAGAAAAAAACATGTTATTAATAAGGGCAAGCTGTTTACATCCCTACAAGGGAAGATGACACTTGTAATTCTTGAGAACTATATTGTTATTACACCATGTTAAAGTGGTATACACAAAGGGGGTGGGTATTAATTGACTTAGATGTAATGATGAAAAAAAATCTAATCAAGTGGGTTAAATGGATCCAAGTAAGTGGATTAACCTGATTTAACTAAGAAAATGTACTGAGAGAAAAGGAAGGGAGGAGGCAGACAAGGGTAAAATACATCACAGGAAAAGGCACAAAAACCTATTACAGCAGAGGGAAAGAAGGGAGGGAGATGAGCATTGTTTGAACCTTACTCTCATCAGATTTGGCTCAAGAAGGGAGTAACATAATCAGTTAGGTATAGAAATCTAACATGCTCTATAGGCAGTAGGAGGGAAAAGGGGAAAGAAAAGGGAGGGGGCTAATAGAAGGGAGGTGGAACTGAGGGAGGCAGTGGTCAAAAGCAAAACATTAGTAAAGAGGGAAAAGGAGAAAGGAGAAAGAAAAGCATAAACAAGGGGGGTAAGGATGGAGAGAAAGACTCAGATAGTAATCATAACTGTGAATGTGATAAATGAATGTAATGGAATACTATTGTGCTATAAGAAATGATGAACAGGCAGACTTCAGAAAAACCTGGAAAGACTTGTATGGTTTGATACTAAGAAAAGTGAGCAGAACCAGAAAAATGCTGTACACAGTAACAGCCACATTGTTTGATGACTAATGTGGATAGACTTAACCCTTCTCAGCAATACAAGGATCTAAGACATCTCCAACATCCTCGTGATGGAAAATGCTATCCACATCCAAAGAAAGAACTATGAAATTTGAATGCAGATCGAAGCATACTATTTGATATCTTTTTTTCTTCTGTTGTGTTTTGTTTCCTCTTTCTGGTGGTTCCTCCTATTAGTTCTAATTCTTATTTACAACATTACTAATGTGAAAATATGTTAATAGGAATGTATATGTATAGCCTAATTAAAAAAATGAGCCATTCCCCAATTGATAAATGGTCAGGATATAAACAGGAAGTTTTCAGAAGAAGAAACCAAAGCTATCTATGGTTATATGGGAAAAAAATGCTCTAAAGCACTATTGATTAGAGAAAGGCATATTAAAACAACTCTGAGGTACCACTGCAAAGCTATCAGAAATGAGAAATGCTGGAGGGAATGAGGGAAAATAGGCACACTAATAAACTATTGGTTGAAGAGTGAACTGGTCAAGCCATTCTGAAAAACATTTTGGAACTTGGACTAAAACAGCTATAATACTGTGTATAACCCTTGTCTCAGCAAGACCAATACTAAGTCTGTGTCTTACAGAGATTAAAGAAAAAAGGACCTATATGCACACAAAATATAGAATCTCTTTTTGTGGTTACAACAAATTGGAAATCTAGAAGATGCTCTTCAATTGGGGCAGGGCAGACCAAGTTTTGGCATATGATTGTGATTGAATACTATTGTGGCATAAGAATGATAAGCAGGATGGTTTCAGATAAATATAGTAAATATAAACTGCTGTCAATTAAAGTGAGAAGAACCTGGTACCATATGACATACTAGTGTAGGTTTATATTAATTGTTACTTTTAATTTTTTATTTAAAAACCTTCAATGGATCTGTGATATCATTGGTGCAGGCACTCTTTCCATAGTTAATGATGACTGCCTAACTCTACCTTAATTACTATCCCTGTCCTTCCTAAAATTCTCCATACTTTACTTTGTAAATGGATATACAATGCTCTATAAGTGATAATCATGATGTGTCTACATCATTCTCATTCCTATGACTTGTTCATATTACTCCATAGATACTCCACAGAAGATATACACAACATGCAAGGGGACTTTCATTACATATTTTTGCTTTTCCCCCATGGGTACTGGTATAGTACAAAAGATGACCAAATGGTTTCTCTTCTTGCCACATATAAACTCACTCACTTTTTCAATCACCTATGTGCTTTGTTGTGCATGAGCAAGCCACTAACAGTAATTCTAAACCATATTTACTATATTAAATTGTCTTTTTATCATCTTCAATTTTGATTTTTCTGACACAGACATTTGGCATGGAAAGGGTTGCAATCTGAATTAGTGTAGTGAATGTGTACATTTAAAAAAGCTTAGATTTTTTGAACATTTCAAATACATAGAACGTATACCTTAACATTTAGAGGCAGAAGCATATAATGGCGTATCATTTTTTTAAAGATCAATTGATTGTTTAGCTTCTGTCTTATCAGTTTTATATCATTCTGATAGTGCTGCTAGAAAATGTAATTTTTGCTTTTTACAGAAAATTTATAGTGGAGAAGCAAAACAAATATTTGGCTACAGTTTAGTAGACCTTGTAAGGCTATCATTTTTTCATTGAAATGTGATTTATGGTATTGATTTTTTTAACCTTGTAGAAGATATCCTAAAAAATAGATATAATTTTAGTTGAACAAACTACATCAATTATCTGCTTGTCCACAACGGACAAATCATTTATTTTTCCTGGTTCAATGTGATAGCCAGTAAAATATAAAAATGACTAAGACCATAATCAAAGGGTATTTCTGTATATCATTCAATGACAATCTGGAGCAATTTTCAATTACTCTCAGGACAGATTTTTTTTTTTTTTTTTTTTTTTGCAATTGACTAGACAGAAAGTGGCAAGAAAGATTTAAGAAACATCTTGTATATGCTGAGCTTAGAACTTACTACCAAATATCATCAATCTGTAACCTAGTGAGACTAAAAGGCTCAGAAAAAAGCTATATTGAACTTTCATAAGTATTCTGTTACAGAATCAAATGCTGGTTAATGCAATGGCCTGAGATTTCTTAAATTATATGTATAGTAAATGGTTTTAGATTTTGACATAGCTTTCATTAACCATCTGCTTCATTAAACCAAAAACTGATTGCTTAAAGACAGACACCCTTTTGTCCCGTGGAGAAAATGCATTTTAGTCAGTGAAGAGTAGCATTAGAATCCCAAAATCAAAATATCTCTAGCGCTGCAAAAAATATGCATATGTGACAATGAACACATAAAATGTAAAATACTTAAATAGTTTATGGACTCACAAACATCCCTAATGTTGGGCAAATCTGGGAAAATTCTTCAAATATTACCCATATTTAATTTAGTACGTTTATTAATACCACTAATTTAAAGACATCTTTGTTGGAATGCAAATGTCAAGTGAAATATGTTGTTATGGTCATGTCCTTTGCTTTCATTCTTCTGTTTTACTTGAAAAAGCAAATATGAGAATATCTTTACTACTAAAATCATTTTCTTTTGATAAACAATTATACTGAGTTGGTTATTTCCTTTTCCTAGAAATATGTTTTGTTTTTGTAAATACTTTCAATCTGTGCCAAAACTCTAGTTTCCTACAAAACTGATCAACCAAATCCAACATAACAAACAAAATAATTACTGGTGGTTCAGAGACCTGGATATTTGCAGAAGGAGAGAGAACACCAAATGCTATGACTAAAATGCAGATTTCTAATTGCACAAATACATAATTGCACAAATAGAGTGGTTAATTTTCAGTTGGAAACTACCACAAATGTTTATACAATAGTTCAGAGCCTACTTTATATGAAAATAGAGTCATATAGTCTGATCTTAGGTACAATGGGAAAGCATCCCCTGGACCAAAATATATTTCTTACCTGTCCTCTAATGCTTGAAGTCTTCCTACAATATGACATAAAACAAAAAATGCCCTTGGAAGAAGTAACACATTGCTTTTAATTCACACTTACATTTAAATGAAAAATATCAGAACTTTTTCAAAGAAGTGAGTTTTGAAGAAGGTTGAATAAGAGTAGAATGAGAAGTCATCATTGGTGGGAAAAGGCTATATACACAGGGTGCTGTGATTCTGGTGCCAGCAGTGTACCTTATGAGCCTAAATATCCAGATCTCTTTCATAGACTAAAAAGGAGGATTTCTGTTTCTTTACACAAACTATGGCACAGAGGAAAGAGTACTGAATTTTGAGTCAAAGGACTTAGTTGTGAATCCTGATTCTGCTACTGAACACCTGTGATGCCTTGGCCAAGTTATTAACTTCTTCAAGACTCAGTTCCTATTGGAAATTAAAGAGATTGGATGCAATGATCTCTAAATCCTTTTTTTAATTCTAAATTTATGGTCCTCTGATTGCTGATCCTTGATATTGAAACACCATTTAAAAAAAGTTTTTTTTTTCTCCCTCAGACATTGTATAGTACTCTGTGCTTACCTTATGCACCTCAGTTCTTCTAACTAATTTCCTGGCAAAACTAGAGAAAGTTTAATTTTTCTTCTGCTTTAGCAATTTAAAAAAAAATTCTTCAACCTACATTACCTGGGCTCTTGGTTCATTAAGCAGAGGCTAACATATCTCTAATTGTTCTCTCTCAACTCTGTGGCTACTTCTCTTAAACTAACTCAATCTCTCATTCTTAATGTACAACTTCAGTTGAAGCCACCCCATTGTCCCCCCCTATTAGCTATTTCAAGTCAATAGACATGTGAAAAGATGGCATTTTTGAAAAATTAAACAAGGTTTAGATTCATTTTCTTGTACCAAAGCTTAGTATCCAATCACTTCCTTAACTCAAAAGCATGTGTAAGTCAGTGCTAATACGATGGAAAACTAAGTCATATTTATTATTTTTTTGAAATTAAATTGCCATATTACTTCATTAATACAGACTCATCTTCCCCATTTCACCTATAAATTAGGCAAAGCCACTAAATCACAGACTGTTAAGGGACAAAGAGTACTTATTTCATAATATGCACATCTATATATGTTTATGTGTATCTATATGCACATATAAAACTGTTTATACATATACATGAAAGAAGCTTTCCTTAAACATCATGTGTTTGTATATGTATGTGTGTACTGAAAAACATTTATTTATTTATTAACTGTTGACTATGTACAGATTTTTGTGTTGTGTAATTTTAAAAATAAGAATAAAAATGCATGATTGCTATCACATAATTTGTAATTATAATATGTAAACAATTTTAATATAAAATAGAATCTGATAAAAAAGCATGAAGCAAATACAAAGTAGTATATAAAGTCTAAAGAAGAAAATCATCATTTTCAACATATGCCGTCAGGGAAAGTTTCAATTAATGTGGAATTTCATCCGTGCCTTAAACAATGGGTAAGATGTGCGTGGGGATGAATATCAGGTGTTGTATTTTTTTAAATTTACGTTGTTAAACAACTCTAAACAAGTTCCCCATCTGTGGTAATATCATTAAATAGTTTTCTCTTTTTTTAGTCAATTCTTTCCTCCCTTGGTTTCTGTGGCATTCCTCTCTCTATATATTCCTCCTACTTTCTTGAAATTTCCTTCACATGTATCTCTCCTGGTTCTTTATCTATTTATTGCCCTCAAAGTATAGGTATCCAATAAGAATTTATTGTGGACCCCATTTCTTCTCACTTTCACTCCTATTATCAATAATCTAATTTGCTCCTATGAGATCAATGATCACCTGTATGCAGAGGACTCACACATATTTATATTGAACCTAAATCTCTTAATTGAACTCTGATACTATATCACTAGCTGACTGATGAACATCTTCACTGGCTTTCCCACTGAAATTTCAAACTAAACCTTTCTAAAATGGTACTCATCTCCTTAATGAAGCTCGTCCCTTCTCCAAATTTCTAAGTTTCAGTTGAGGGCACCACTATTTTATTCAACCCAATTCAAAACCTTAGAATTATTCTCAATTCCTCCTTTCCTTCAATAATCTCCTCTCATCTGATTAGTTGACAATTTTTGTCAATGCATCCACAATGCATCCACTCACGTCTCTCCTTATATCCACATATATAGTATCCTCCCTCATTTAGGCCCCCATCATATCTTTCCTGAAATACTGTAATAGTTGCACAAATTGTATCATTACTTCTAATCTCTCCCCTCCCCAATTCATATAAGTGACCAGGCACACATGCTTTTGGAATGGCAACTTACTCCATTTATATGGGATTAGTGATTCCTTGAATAATATGACGCTTCTAGGGCTGCTAAGCCTGTTTCTCTTCCAGTCTCCATGTAGAAGCTATAAGGTCCTGTGTAATCCTGACTGTGGTTCCATGATGTTTAAATTGTTTCTTTCTGACTGATTGCAGTATTTTCTCTCTGACCTGGTAATTTTGGAATTTGGCTACTATATTCCTTGGTGTTTTCAATTTGGGATCTCTTTCAGGAGGTGGTTGGTGGATTCTTTCTATGGATATTTTACCCTCTGGTTCTAGGACCTCAAGGCAGTTTTCCTTGATCATTTCCTGAAAGATACTGACCAGGCTCTTTTTTTATCATGATTTTCAAGTAGACCAATAATTTTTAAATTGTCTCTCCTGGATCTATTTTCCAGGTCAGTTGTTTTACCAATGAGGTATTTTA